>NC_084748.1:42520305-42571268 GCF_033978785.1 Entelurus aequoreus | reverse complement strand
CCAGAACGAGGGGGAAAAGTAGCGGCTTATAGTCCGGAAATTACGGTACTCTGTTTTCACTTGCGAGGCATCTTTTTGATAGCATTGTGTTGCATTGTATCTTTCTTTTTCTCTACACGCCTCTGTCAATCCTTCTGGCACTTAGGACCAGGCATTCAATTAACTTTTCTGATCGGTCACTTTAAATGTCTACTGCAGGGGTGTCAAACTCATTTTCATTGAGGGCCACGTCGCAGGAATGGAAGCTTTCAGAGGGCCGCTTTTTAAAAATTAATCTACATTAGTGTTTTTCAACCACTGTGTCTAGTGTGTCGTGAGATACAGTCTGTGTATCTAATTTGCAAAGACTCCTCCCACCCCCACCAAGGACTGTTTTCACTGCTGGACTCTAAAAAGAGGTTCTGCAGCCTCCGAAGCAGAACCTCCAGGTTCTGTAACAGCTTCTTCCCTCAGGCCGTAAGACTCTTGAACGCATCATAATAATCCCCTCAATCCCCCCCAAAATGGATTTACTCGCTGTAATAAAAAGACAATATAACATACATCCATAAACAAGGATGCATATGCAAAACTGCAATATAGGGTATTGTTTTGTTTCATCTGACATATCATGGACAAAGATAAGCCCTTCTGGAGGAAAGTTCTGTGGTCAGATGAAACAAAAACTGAGCTCTTTGGCCAGAATACCTTTGTCCCTCAACACTGTCCCTCTGTCGCCCCGCAGAGCCTCGACCTGCTTTATATGTCTTGAAATTAACCTTGAATTGGCGCGATAAAAATAAAATTGACTGGACTTGGGTAGTGAAGTGAATTATGTTTGTATAGCGCTTTTCTCTAGTGCCTCAAACCCATTATCTAAGTTACATTTAAACCAGTGTGGGTGGCACTGGGCGCGGGTGGTTGAAGTATCTTGCCCCAGGACACAACGGCAGTGACTAGGATGGCGGAAGCGGGGATGGAACCTGGAACCCTCAAGTTGCTGGCATGGCTCCTCTAGCAACCGAGCCACACCTCCCCTACCAGGTTTTTTTTTTTACATGGTTCTCAATAGACTTAATAACCTAAAGACACAAATATTGTATGCACTACTGAGGTTAATTATATCATGTACAATTTTCTTATATGATTGGAAATAGCATGTGTTTGAATCCTTTGGTGGATTATTCTACTAAGATCAACAGTGCATATGTCAAACACAGCTTGTCCAGAGAGGGGGTTTACCACCCCAAGACATTGAGGAACTTAAAGGCCTACTGAAATGATTTTTTTTTATTTAAACGGGAATAGGAGATCCATTCTGTGTGTCATACTTGATCATTTCGCGATATTGCCATATTTTTGCTGAAAGGATTTAGTAGAGAAAATCGACGATAAAGTTCGTAACTTTTGCTCGCTGATAAAAAAAAGCCTTGCCTGTACCGGAAGTAGCGTGACGTCACAGGAGCTAGTATTCCTCACAATTCCCATTGTTTACAATGGAGCGAGAGATTCGGAGCGACAAAGCGACGATTACCCCATTAATTTGAGCGAGGATGAAAGATTCGTAGATGAGGAACGTTACAGTGAAGGACTGGAGAGGCAGTGATGGACGTATCTTTTTTCGCTCTGACCGTAACTTAGGTACAAGCTGGCTCATTGGATTCCACACTCTCTCCTTTTTCTATTGTGGATCACGAATTTGTATTTTAAACTACCTCGGATACTATATCCTCTTGAAAATGAGAGTCGAGAACGCGAAATGGACATTTAAAGTGACTTTTATCTCCACGACAATACATCGGTGACACACTTAGCTACTGAGCTAACGTGATAGCATCATTCTCAAATGAAGATAGAAACAAAAGAAATAAACCCCTGACTGGAAGGATAGACAGAAGATCAACAATACTATTAAACCATTTACATGTAACTACACGGTTAAAAAATTCTCAGCCTGGTAAGGCTTAACAATGCTGTTGCTAATGACGCTAAGGCTAATTTAGCAACTTAGCAACCGGACCTCACAGAACTATGATAAAAACATTAGCGCTCCACCTACGCCAGCCAGCCCTCAACTTCCCTCAACAGCCGTGCTCACCTGCGTTCCAGCGATCAACGGCGTGACGAAGGACTTCATCCGTGGGTTTGGCGGCAAGCATCGGCTAGGCGTAGTAAGTAGTCCTTGTTGTGTTGCTGTAAGTATTGTACTTAGCCGCTAATACACCGATCGATCCCACCTACAACGTTCTTCTTTACAGCCTCCATTGTTCATTAAACAAACTGCAAAAGATTCACCAACACAGATGTCCAGAATACTGTGGAATTTTGTCGAAGAAAACAAGCGGTTTCTGTATCGGGTCCGATGGGGTCCGACCATTTCCGTTGATTTTGTGACGTCACGCGCATAAATCATATCCAAAGGAAGTTTTCTCAACTGGAAGTGTGGCGGGAATTTTAAAATTGCACTTTATAAGTTAACCCGGCCGTATTGGCATGTGTTTCAATGTTAAGATTTCATCATTGATATATAAACTATCAGACTGCGTGGTCGGTAGTAGTGGCTTTCAGTAGGCCTTTAAGGGACAACAGCAGTTGGGCTTTAGGAGACATAATAAAGGACATTAGCAACATTTGGTAGTAGGCGCCACAGATAGGGGAAGAGGATAGTGATCGGAGGTTTCATCCGACTCAAACTGATCACAGAAAATAGGCTGATTGGTGAAGCAACAAACTGGGTGTTGGCCAGACTGCCCGGCACCAAGACTAGACCAGAAGAGTTGAGGTCTACAGGAAAGAGATTCAGGTCCTGTCTGAGGCTGCTGAAACAAATAAAGCTTTTTGTTCGACGATTTCTCTTGGCATCTCCTTGGCTCATCGCCCATAACACGACCACACTACAAAAGTATATGTTTATTGACTCTTTCTTCTTTTCCAGGAGAAAGGCCTGGAAAACTCCCTGCAGCAGAGCCAGCAGCTGTACTCCACCCAGCTGCAGGAACTTTCCCAGGTGATCACTGGGCTGGAGAGCGAGCTGGAGGAGGTGAGGGGCGGACTGGCCACCCAGCGTCAACGCCACAGCCAGATGCTCGACACCAAGATAAGGCTGGAGCGAGAGATTTCCACTTACAGAAGACTGCTGGAAGGGGAAGAAGGCAGGTAAGGTGGAGACTGTGGTAACCGCTCTAACAACAACAATGCTGCGCCCGCAACAACTCAAGCATGCACACACTCGTACACACACCAAAACAATCCAACCTTTGAATTTGATTCTGTGATGCTTAGGGTTGCAAAGGGGTGGAATGTTTTCGGTAAATTTCCGGAAACTTTCCGGAAACTTTCCGGAAATTTACCACGGGAAGTTAAGCTCGGGAAGTTTGGAGATTGTGACCATTTTTTGATTATTCGAAGTTGGACACCGTCCATCTTAATCTGTAGAATAAGATGAGAAGCTTGTAAAACACAAATGCAATGCCACACACAGATATAATAGTCAGCTAAACAATTGGAGTAGTCTTTAAAAATATTTGACTGATGGACAAATGAATAGCAATAGGCTAGATGAATAAATGAACACTCAATCAGCATGCTAAATCAAACTATAACCTACATTCTTGTATGGCAACAGAATGGCTAGCAGAACAGAAGGCAGAGGAAACTACACCTTTTGATTTAGTAATTGCTGGTTGAACTTTACAGATCACAAAAAAGGTCAATTCGGATCGCTAACGTTGTTAGCATAAATTAATGGATTTAACATAGAGAAAATTAGCATCACGGCTAACGGAGAAATATTTTCGGTTCGTTATGAGACTGTGGTGGTACATAAACCTAGCTAGCTAGAGATATTGGCCCCAAAATCATTTAACAAGCACAGGAACAGCTAGCTAGCTTGAGTGGAAGTCTGCTGGAGTAGTCTACAGTCATACAGTAACAAGCAATTACACCTCTATTAAACTTAAATACCATAGATCAAATATATTTACCTCTGTAATATCATCAACACTTACCTGACTGGATGAAGTCCTTGGGCTCAAATACTAGTGTGGCCTCAATATCAATCAATCAATCAATCAATGTTTATTTATATAGCCCTAAATCACAAGTGTCTCAAAGGGCTGTACAAGCCACAACGACATCCTCGGTACAGAGCCCACATACGGGCAAGGAAAACTCACCCCAGTGGGATGTCAATGTGAATGACTATGAGAAACCTTGGAGGGGACCGCATATGTGGGTAACCCCCCCCCCACCCCCCCTCTAGGGGAGACCGAAAGCAATGGATGTCGAGTGGGTCTGACATAATATTGTGAAAGTCCAGTCCACAGCGGATCCAACACATCAGCGAAAGTCCAGTCCATAGTTGGGCCAGCAGGAACCATCCCGAGCGGAGACGGGTCAGCAGCGTAGAGATGTCCCCAACCGATGCACAGGCTAGCGGTCCACCCCGGGTCCCGACTCTGGACAACCAGCACTTCATCCGTGGCCACCGGACCTGTGCAACTCCCCCTCCATAAGGGAGAGGGGAGCAGAGGAGAAAAGAAAAGAAAAGAAACGGCAGCTCAACTGGTCTAAAAAGGGAGTCTATTTAAAGGCTAGAGTATACAAATGAGTTATAGTCATATCAATAGCCCTGCTGTAGTGTGTAGCATGCTGGGAATTATCTGCGCATGTGATGGAAGAATGCACTGCACATGTGATGGAGGAATGCACAGTTCAGGGTTGAAATTCAACGGAATTTGCATTAAATCAGGTTGTTTGAGCTAATAATCATGCTGCAAGATCTAGCATGTTGCATTCAATGTTTATTCCCATTACTTTCCCATTAATTCCCGTTAATTCCCATATATTATTGTTTATTCCCACGGAAAGTTTCCAACTTTGAATATTCCCGAAATGTTGCCACCCCAGTGATGCAACACGTCTGAGCTGTTTAATTGGGGGGTGTTATGTGCGTAGTACAAAATACAGGAAAAACACACACTCTCCAAATAACTTAATAACACAAAGATAAAGTGGATGGCAAAAAGTGTACTTGTAGAAAAAGCAAGGCCATCAACACTCGTGTCCTTCTAATAATTTTAATATAAACTGCGTAGGCGCTACCAAACACAGTCCGGTTTCGACAGTGTCTTCGTCAGTGTGCCTTCTTTTCTCTGAGTGTTATGTTCCTCTCTTATTTACCTCAGATAGTCCACTTTCACTAGTCATAGACCTCAGTAAAGGGTGCACATCTCCTCCTAAAGCTGGTCACTGGCACGACCAGAACAGGACTCTGAACACAGATGCAAGATTTTCAGAAACAGATATTTATCCTGAACAGGGCAGGGGTTAAAAAGGGAGAAACAAAAACAGGCTATCAAACCAGACCTCACCTGACCACTAAACTTACTAAAAATATCAATAACTCAAAACGCTCTGGAGGGAAAAAGGTGCTATGAACAAAAACTACTAGGTGGAACAAAAGGTGGAACAAAAGGCGCTCCAATGGAGGCGATGCTAGGAAGCTAATCTTACCTGGCAAAACTTTCAAACCAAAATACTCTCGTGGATCCAAAAAGGTATACAAAACGTGGCTATAGATGTGGATAATACCGTGGCAAAGGAACGCTGGAGGTACGCACAAGAAGATACGAGACATTTATACACATGAGGGAGGGTGACACAGGTGGGCACAATCAGGCAATCAGGAAAGACGTCAGACCAGTGATACAGGAGGAAGGGCAAGTGGTCTGAAACGAGAGGGAGAGGCAGCATTTCAAAATAAAGCGGGAAATGACAGGACAACATGAAACCAGACGAAACCCAGACAAGACTTCACCCAGGTGTGACAGTCACCTGCCTTGTCAAATTTTCCTGTGGCGTTTCGGAGGCCAACCGGCATGTTCAACATTCCTAAGCTTCCTAATTTAGGAAATTATACCGGGGCTGTCACTAAGGCCCCTTTTACACTAAGCCGGATAAGGTTACCCAGGGTAAATCCCACCTAACCTTATCCGTGTCCACACACAACAATCCCACCGTTCAAGACCCCCTGCCCCCTCCGTTCGCCGACTCAACGCGACCTAGTATGTGTATGCAACAAAATGCGCACTTCATAGTCACCTCTGACCTGGAAGTGTATCCTTACCCTGTGTTTCAATGTAGACTATCGCCACATTTCTTTTAACTGTAAACCTTGCTTGCCTCACCATCAGCAGCTGTTAGACTATTGTAGTGAATCACACCTGAGTCATCATACATGAATCGTATCTTTAATGGACGTGTGTAAGTAAACAATGTGATAAAGAACATTTTACAACAACCAACAACAAGACACTGTGCTTGTAGGTTGTAATTGGCGGTTGAACTTGACGGTAGCAACCACTTAATGGCTTTTACAATAGTTATGGAGTACAAAACTAGACGTTGAGTAATCGCTAGACAATAACTGACAGTCTGCTTTGCCAATGCAAATGCATTCGCCATTTTTCGTAGTCTTCCCTCGTCCACGCATTGTCGTTGTCTCTCCTTCGACAAATGGACGAAGTTTTTCGCTAAGTACAATCACAGCTGACCTGGACATTCGAAAGTTCTCTTGCCATTCCTCTGACACGACACACTCGTCGACAAACTTATCCCAACAAGCTGCCGTTCTTCCAGGGCTTATCCAAAACCGTCGCTCAACATTGCCATGTTGCCGTCTGAGATGTGTTGTATCCCAAATAGCTGCAAACGCCCGTTTCCTTCTCTTAAGGTACGGATGTGTGATTTCCAAAAGCGTCTGTACATGTAGAAGAAGGAGAAACACGGGCATGTCTGGATGATCAATCAATCAATGTTTACTTATATAGCCCTACATCACAAGCGTCTCAAAGGGCTGCACAAGCCACAACACCATCCTCGGCTCAGATCCCACATCAGGGCAAGAAAAAACTCAACCCAATGGGATAACAATGAGAAACTTTGGAGGGGACCGCAGATGCGGGGACACCCCCCCTGGGCGACCGGTGCAATGGACGCTGAGTGGATCTAACATAATATTGTGAGAGTCTAGTCCATAGTGGATCTAACATAATAGTGAGAGTCCAGTCCATAGTGGATCTAACATAATAGTGTGAGAGTCTAGTCCATAGTGGATCTAACATAATATTGTGAGAGTCCAGTCCATAGTGGATCTAACATAATAGTGAGAGTCCAGTCCATAGTGGATCTAACATAATATTGTGAGAGTCCAGTCCATAGTAGATCTAACACAATAGTGAGAGTCCAGTCCATAGTGGGGCCAGCAGGAGACCATCCCGAGCGGAGACTGGTCAGCAGCGCAGAGACGTCCCCAACCGATGCACAGACGAGTGGTCCACCCCGGGTCCCGACTCTGGACAGCCAGCACTTCATCCATGGCCACCGGACCTGTGCCTCCTTCGTGGAGGGGGGCAGAGCAGAAAAGAAACGGCAGATCAACTGGTCTAAAGGGGGGTCTATTTAAAAGCTACAGTATACAAATGAGTTTTAAGATGGGACTTAAATGCTTCTACTGAGGTAGCATCTACTTGAGCCCGAATAGAAAACGCTCTATAGCCCGCAGACTTTGTTTGGGCTCTGGGAATTACTAACAAGCCGGAGTTCTTTTAACGCAGATTTCTTGCCGGGACATATGGTACAATACAATCGGCAAGATAGGATGGAGCTAGACCGTGTAGTATTTTATATGTAAGAAGTAAAACCTTAAAGTCACATCTTAAGTGCACAGGAAGCCAGTGCAGGTGAGCCAGTATAGGTATGTATATGTATTTATGTATATAAAGGTATATACAGTATAGGCGTAATATGATCAAACTTTCTTGTTCTTGTCAAAAGTCTAGCAGCCGCATTTTGTACCAACTGTAATCTTTTAATGCTAGACATAGGGAGGCCCAAAAATAATACGTTACAGTAATGGAGACGAGACGTAACGAACACATTAATAAGGATCTCAGCGTCGCTAGTGATGATTCGCCTCCATCTTTTTAGTGGTTGCCGCCGAGTTACCGAACGGGTTGTTATCAAGCTGGCTTTCTGACTTCACTTCCTCTCCGAACTCAGTTTGTAAACGATCAATGAGTCCATTCAGAGCTAAGAGCCGGAGATTCAAGAAATACATGGCGCACTTACCCGTGTAAAAAATTGTCCGAGGAGGGGGACATTAAACGCTGATTTAGTGTGGCTGAAACGAGGCTTAGACTAAATTAGTATTAGTTTAAGGGGTTATCCGGCTTAGTGTAGACATAGCCTAAATAATGCTGACTTTACCCTGAAGGGACAAGCATGGCGTGTTGATGCTTGAAGCAACGTACAAACTCAACAAAGCAGGACCCATCAATCAAAGTGTCTCCACAGAACACTTTTAGCTGGAAACGGTGAAGATATGTGCCGTTTCAGACTTTTATTCCTACGAAAACGGCGTTTTTAGTGGTCATAAACAAAGGTTTTTGGGAAAAGCCTCCAGAGTGGGAAGGGCTTAAAACTCCGGCGTTGTTGTTTCATTGGGGCGAAGGAAGCCGCCAGAGTACCCGAGAATGATGACGTCGGCACGCGCAACAGCTGTTAACGACAAAGCTGTGATTGTGATGTACAGTAGTTACTACTGTTACCATCAGGGAACCAAACCTTGTCTTCATCCATCAACTCGACATGCAGTACAGACACTAAACACATGTCAAATTTTTTTTAAATTCATCACTGTCAAGCTCGGGCTACCAGAAGAACGAGTGCTTGTTTGTCTCCTTTACTAAAACCAGTGTTTTACCGTTATATACTGTACTATTATGTGCTAGTGATGTTTAATACTCGAACTTTGTTAAAAGTGTGGACTGACAGCATTATTCACGTGTGAATAATATAAATACAGTCTATTATACAGCATTATTCACATGTGAATAATATAAATACAGTCTATTTATACAGCATTATTCACATGTGAATAATATAAATACAGTCTATTATACAGCATTATTCACATGTGAATAATATAAATACAGTCTATTATACAGCATTATTCACATGTGAATAATATAAATACAGTCTATTATACAACATTATTCACATGTGAATAATGTAAATACAGTCTATCATACAGCATTATTCACATGTGAATAATATGAATACAGTCTATTATACAGCATTATTCACGTGTGAATAATATAAATACAGTCTATTATAGAGCATTATTCACATGTGAATAATATAAATATAGTCTATTATACAGTATTATTCACATGTGAATAATATAAATACAGTCTATTATACAGCATTATTCACATGTGAATAATATAAATACAGTCTATTATAGAGCATTATTCACATGTGAATAATATAAATACAGTCTATTATACAGCATTATTCACATGTGAATAATATAAATACAGTCTATTATAGAGCATTATTCACATGTGAATAATATAAATATAGTCTATTATACAGCATTATTAGCATGTGAATAATATAAATACAGTCTATTATACAGCATTATTCACATGTGAATAATATAAATACAGTCTATTATAGAGCATTATTCACATGTGTGAATTGTGAATTACATTTATATAGCGCTTTTTCTCAAGTGACTCAAAGCGCTTTACATTGTGAAACCCAATATCTAAGTTACATTTAAACCAGTGTGGGTGGCACTGGGAGCAGGTGGGTAAAGTGTCTTGCCCAAGGACACAACGGCAGTGACTAGGATGGCGCAAGCGGGGATCGAACCTGCAACCCTCAAGTTGCTGGCACGGCCGCTCTACCAACCGAGCTATACCGTCCTGACTAGGATACCTTCTAACATTATATTGTGTGAATAATATAAATACAGTCTATATGCAGCATTATTCACATGTGAATAATATAAATACAGTCTATCATACAGCATTATTCAAATGTGAATAATATGAATACAGTCTATTATACAGCATTATTCACATGTGAATAATATAGATACAGTCTATTATACAGCATTATTCACATGTGAATAATATAAATACAGTCTATTATAGAGCATTATTCACATGTGAATAAAATAAATACAGTCTATTATACAGCATTATTCACATGTGAATAATATAAATGCAGTCTATTATACAGCATTATTCACATGTGCATAATATAAATGCAGTCTATTATACATTCAAGTACAGTCAAAAAGGAACATATGCATTATACAGTCTGATGTATAATGCATATTTAGCAGCACATTTTTGCTTTAGTCCAGGGGTGTCAACCATACGAACAGGTTTTATCCGCTCCGCAAGATGATTTTGCCAAGTATTAAAATTAGCTGACATTTTTGGTTGAAAGAAACTTGTCAGGTTCAAACACCGATGACATCTATTAAACAAGACAAGAAGCAAGGAATTAAACAGAGACATAATTAAATTTGGCTCAATTGAGGAGAAACGCGTGCACCTGTACCCTTGCACAGTGTCACCACGCTCTGACGAAAGATTGTACGCCTCCTCTTTTATTTGGACTTTCCCTGATTACATGGTGACAGCTGTTTCTAAGGGGCGGGGTCGTAAACAGCCATCGCCTCTGTCACAAAACTGTTCAAAGAAAAGGTCGGTTCAAAGAAAAGGTCGTAAAACAGTTCAAAGAAGAGGTGCCTGGAGCTTGGCAGGTCATGCTTTCCTCCGCTTTGTAGATCTCGGGTCAAGACAAAATCTTTCTGTGGATTACAATACATCAAAGAAACAGAACACCTTCATGTGGCTTCCCATCCTACACAGTGGAGTTTACAAGCCTTCTGCTTGGTAGGATCAAAGACAGCTTTTGTCCTCTCACGCGGCGAGCTGAACTCAATGTAACGCAAAGTTTGTGATAACTTAGATACCATTATTTTGACAAAACTGCCCTTTTAAATGTGTCCACTGGATGTCGCAATAGCAATTATTTGTATCCCCTGCCGCAGGGGTGCGCATGACTTCAGAGGGGGCGGAGCTATGGGCCCGGTTAAGATAGAGGACTGTGGACACATTATCTGGGCGCACATAAATATGCTGATATAACATGTATCCTCTTCTAACTGTAATTCATGAAATTAGTCAAAATTCACAAGTTTTGTTGTAAATAATGCTACGTGTGTACAGAAATAAACCACATGATGCTAGTACACCAGTTAAGGAAAATGAGGAAATTACATTAACAACATCCTGTAATTGGATTTTGATATTATTATGTATTACATCTTCTGATGGATTAAAATTTTACTCCAATAAGAGCATTTTAAAACTTATTTGACTGATGAAGATTATCAAATCATTAAATCAGACATGATAAATCACGACAAATGAAGATAGACTACTATGAACAGCAACATGTAAGTGGAAAAAAACAAAAACATTAAGATTTTTATGTTTTCAGATTGTGCTTGTTCTATTTTTTAAACAAAGCAAACAATCTGAAATTGTCTTTATTTTTAAGTTATCATGCCGTGATTTTACCAGTCCGGCCCACTTGGGAGTAGATTTTCCCCCTGGGCTAAAATGAGTTTGACACCCCAGCTTTAGTCCACTCCAAGAGGCAAACTATCGCAGATGTGAGAGTATCAATCAATGTCAATCAATGTTTATTTACATAGCCCTAAATCACGAGTGTCTCAAAGGGCTGCACAAGCCCCAACGACAGCCCTCGGCTCAGATCCCACATTGGGGCAAGGAAAAACTCAACCCAATGGGACAATGAGAAACCTTGGAGGGGACCGCAGATGTGGGGACCCCCGCCCCTGGGCGACCGGTGCAATGGACGTTGAGTGGATCTAGCATAGTATTGTGAGTCGAGTCCATAGTGGATCTAACATAATAGTGTGAGAGTCCAGTCCATAGTGGATCTAGCATAATATTGTGAGTCGAGTCCATAGTGGATCTAACATAATAGTGTGAGAGTCCAGTCCATAGTGGATCTAACATAATAGTGAGAGTCCAGTCCATAGTGGATCTAAAATAATAGTGGGAGTCCAGTCCATAGTGGATCCAAAATAATAGTGAGAGTCCAGTCCATAATGGATCTAACATAATATTGTGAGTCCAGTCCATAGTGGATCCAACATAATATTGTGAGTCCAGTCCATAGTGGATCTAACATAATAGTGAGAGTCCAGTCCATAGTGGATCTAACATAATATTGTGAGTCCAGTCCATAGTGGATCTAACATAATAGTGTGAGAGTCCAGTCCATAGTGGATCCAACATAATATTGTGAGTCCAGTCCATAGTGGATCTAACATAATAGTGAGAGTCCAGTCCATAGTGAATCTAACATAATAGTGAGAGTCCAGTCCATAGTGGATCTAACATAATATTGTGAGTCCAGTCCATAGTGGATCTAACATAATAGTGAGAGTCCAGTCCATAGTGGATCTAACATAATAGTGTGAGAGTCCAGTCCATAGTGGATCCAACATATAGTGTGAGAGTCCAGTCCATAGTGGATCTAAAATAATAGTGAGAGTCCAGTCCATAGTGGAGCTAACATTATAGCGTGAGAGTCCAGTCCATAGTGGATCTAACATAATATTGTGAGTCCAGTCCATAGTGGATCTAACATAATAGTGTGAGAGTCCAGTCCATAGTGGACCCAACATAATATTGTGAGTCCAGTCCATAGTGGATCTAACATAATAGTGAGAGTCCAGTCCATAGTGGATCTAACATAATAGTGAGAGTCCAGTCCATAGTGGATCTAACATAATATTGTGAGTCCAGTCCATAGTGGATCTAACATAATAGTGCGAGAGTCCAGTCCATAGTGGATCTAACATAATAGTGTGAGAGTCCAGTCCATAGTGGATCCAACATAATAGTGTGAGAGTCCAGTCCATAGTGGATCCAACATAATAGTGTGAGAGTCCAGTCCATAGTGGACCTAAAATAATAGTGAGAGTCCAGTCCATAGTGGATCTAACATTATAGCGTGAGAGTCCAGTCCATAGTGGATCTAACATAATATTGTGAGTCCAGTCCATAGTGGATCTAACATAATAGTGAGAGAGTCCAGTCCATAGTGGATCTAACATAATAGTGTGAGAGTCCGGTCCATAGTGGATCTAACATAATAGTGAGAGTCCAGTCCATAGTGGATCTAACATAATAGTGAGAGTCCAGTCCATAGTGGATCTAACATAATAGTGAGAGTCCAGTCCATAGTGGGGCCAGCAGGAGACCATCCCGAGCAGAGACAGGTCAGCAGCGCAGGGATGTCCCCAACTGATGCACAGGCGAGCGGTTCACCCCGGGTCCCGACTCTGGACAGCCAGCACTTCATCCATGGCCACCGGACCTGTGCCCCCCCCCCCCCCCCCCCCCCGCCCCCGCCCCCTCACGAAGGAGAGGGGGGCCGAGCAGAAAAGAAACGGCAGATCAACTGGTCTAAAAAGGGGGTCTATTTAAAGGCTAGAGTATACAAATGAGTTTTAAGATGGGACTTAAATGCTTCTACTGAGGTAGCATCTCTAACTGGGCATTCCATAGTACTGGAGCTCCAATAGTAAGGATCCGAGGGAAGCTGTAAACTGAGGCGAGTTCCAGTGAATGAAGGATATTCGGGGACTCCCGGTCAACATTCTCTTGCTATTTCACAGTTTTGTAATTAAGAGTGAAGCCTAGTCGTCTGTCCAAACACAAGAGTCACGTTCTTTAAACGCATCTGCCATCCATTTTTTTTTTTTTTTTTTTTTAATGTGTGAGTGGAGAATATAACTTTATGCATGTGCGTGGTTTCTTCTTCTATGGTTCTGCTGGTTCCAGGGGCTTTGTTTGCTTACAGCGCCTTTTAAGGCGGATATGACTCACTATTAGAGATGGCCGATAAATGCTTTAAAATGTAATATCGGAAATTATCGGTATCGGTTTCAAAAAGTAAAATGAATGACTTTTTAAAGCAAGTATACTAGAGTCTAGTATACTCTGGACTGAAGCTGTGTGCCTTCATTGTTTTTGAAGCTGTTGTTTTGAGGCCTGTTTAGAAAAAATAAAAAAATAATGCACTTTGTGAAAGTCAAAGTATAGTATTTCCCAGAGTTGTAGTGGGTATCAGGATTATCTCAGGGAGAGCATGTCCCAAATTCCAAGCTGTTTTGAGGCATGTTAAAAAAAAAAGAATGCACTTTGTGACCATGTTGGCACTTTTTTCCATAACTGGAGTTGAAGTTGTTCTCTTGTTTTGGAAAACCTTGTTTTTGATTGATTGATTGATTGATTGAAACTTGTATTAGTAGATTGCACAGTACAGTACACATTCCGTACAATTGACCACTAAATGGTAACACCCCAATAAGTTTTTCAACTTGTTTAAGTCGGGGTCCACGTTAATCAATTCATGGTAAAGTTACATTGTTTAATGCATCCAGCGGGGCATCACAACAAAATTAGGCATAATAATGTGTTAATTCCACGACTGTATACATCGGTATTGGTTGATATTGGAATCGGTAATTAAGAGTTGGACAATGTCGAAATATCGGATATCGGCAAAAGAGCCATTATCGGACATCTCTACTCAGTACTCACTATTGATGGGACACTTTGGGGACGCTTTTTTTAAATTTTTTAACCAAAAAAAACAAAAACGAAACACAAGCGTTTCTATGGGCACATGACCCAAGTGCCGATCAAGCGTTTCTGCAGTAAAGTGACTCAGTGAAGATCCTGTTTAATCTTGCAAGGTTGTTTGATGATCTCAGAATGCCTCCGACATGCCATAGCAAGCATAATTAATGAAGAAAGTGGATGATCACAGTTCTTCTATTGGCAGTTTTCATACCGCAGGTGTTAAAACGGAAGTACTCGCGCTCGACAATCGACTGTTTCCAGTCTTATCTTGAGTGCCTCGATACAGTGGAATTGCGTGGTCTGGAATTGGCAGCTATTAGTGAGTGGGCAAACCCATAAATCCTGACAGATCCCAGCATGGAAAGTTAAAAGGGTAGACCACGAACACACCCCTTTGTTTTTGACTATACAGACTTGTTTGGACTTGGTTTTTACCTTTGCAACAGTCTTTTGGAAATAAAACAAAAACTGCTTTGTTTGGTTTTCAACATCCATTTCTTGCCAAAATAACAATGGGAAGTACAAACCCCGTTTCCATATGAGTTGGGAAATTGTATTAAATTTAATTATAAACGGAATACAATGATTTGCAAATCCTTTTCAACCCATATTCAATTGAATGCACTACAAAGACAAGATATTTGATGTTCAAACTCATAAACTTCATTTTTGTTTTGCAAATAATAATTAACTTAGAATTTCATGGCTGCAACACGTGCCAAAGTAGTTGGGAAAGGGCATGTTCACCACTGTGTTACATCGCCTTTCCTTTTAACAACACTCAATAAACGTTTGGGAACTGAGGAAACTAATTGTTGAAGCTTTGAAAGTGGAATTCTTTCCCATTCTTGTTTTATGTAGAGCTTCAGTCGTTCAACAGTCCGGGGTCTCCGCTGTCGTATTTTACGCTTCATAATGCGCCACACATTTTCGATGGGAGACAGGTCTGGACTGCAGGCGGGCCAGGAAAGTACCCGCGCTCTTTTACTATGAAGCCACGCTGTTGTAACACGTGCTGAATGTGGCTTGGCATTGTCTTGCTGAAATAAGCAGGGGCGTCCATGAAAAAGACGGCGCTTAGATGGCAGCATATGTTGTTCCAAAACCTGTATGTACCTTTCAGCATTAATGGTGCCTTCACAGATGTGTAAGTTACCCATGCCTTGGGCACTAATACACCCCCATACCATCACACATGCTGGCTTTTCAACTTTGCGTCGATAACAGTCTGGATGGTTCGCTTCCCCTTTGGTCCGGATGACACGATGTCGAATATTTCCAAAAACAATTTGAAATGTGGACTCGTCAGACCACAGAACACTTTTCCACTTTGCATGAATCCATCTTAGAGGATCTCGGGCCCAGAGAAGCCGGCGGCGTTTCTGGGTGTTGTTGATAAATGTCTTTCGCTTTGCATAGTGGAGTTTTAACTTGCACTTACAGATGTAGCGACCAACTGTATTTAGTGACAGTGGTTTTCTGAAGTGTTCCTGAGCCCATGTGGTGATATCCTTTAGAGATTGATGTCGGTTTTTGATACAGCGCCGTCTGAGGGATGGAAGGTCACGGTCATTCAATGTTGGTTTCCGGCCATGCCGCTTACGTGCAGTGATTTCTCCAGATTCTCTGAACCTTTTGATGATATTATGGACCGTAGATGTTGAAATCCCTAAATTTCTTGCAATTGCACTTTGAGAAACGTTGTTCTTAAACTGTTTGACTATTTACTCACGCAGTTGTGGACAAAGGGGTGTACCTCGCCCCATCCTTTCTTGTGAAAGCCTGAGCATTTTTTGGGAAGCTGTTTTTCTACCCAATCATGGCACCCACCTGTTCCCAATTAGCCTGCACACCTGTGGGATGTTCCAACTTTATCAGTATTTATTGCCACCTTTCCCAACTTCTTTGTCACGTGTTGCTGGCGTCAAATTCTAAAGTTAATGATAATTTGCACAAAAAAAATGTTTATCAGTTTGAACATCAAATATGTTGTCTTTGTAGCATATTCAATTGAATATGGGTTGAAAATGATTTGCAAATCATTGTATTCCGTTTATATTTACATCTAACACAAATTCCCAACTCATATGGAAACGGGGTTTGTAAATTTGCTGTCGACTTCAACTCAATTCGAACGAGTCTTTGGGATCGGATAGGCAGAGTATGTTTTGAATGAATGAGAAGTTCTTAACCTCTTCAATCTCATTTGCCCGATCACGATCGTTCAACAAAGAAGTCAATGTTTTGTTTGGATATCGTAGCATAGAGATGTGTCAGCAAAAAAAAAAACGTCTAGAACTGGTGTCACAAAAAATATATTGTGTAATCCCCCTGGAATCCAACCTACTTTCCTAACCTTCTCTGCCACGCCTTCATGCACTTCTGAAAGGGTTCCTCGGCAGCTCCATCGTCACGACCATATTGAATGTGTCCACATCCTTAAAATAGATCCACCAGATAACCCTTTTGAGCTTGGGAACGTGGCAAAAATCCCACAGAGCCACGTCGGGTGAGTAAGGAGTAGGGTTGCAAAATTGGAACACCCAACTGTGCCCAAGACCCAACCTCTGGGCTAAAGATTTTAGGTTGTCCTGAAGAATTTGGAGGTAATCCTCCTTTTTCACTGTCCCATTTAAAGCACCAGTTCCATTGGCAGTAAAACAGGCCCAGAGCATAATACTAATCGCTGAACTGCACCAATTTTGTCAAGAGGAGTGGTCAAAAATTCAAGCAGAAGCTTGTGGATGGCTACCAAAAGCGCCTTATTGCAGTGAAACTTACCAAGGGAAATGTAACCAAATATTAACATTGCTGTATGTATACTTTTGACCCAGCAGATTTGGTCACATTTTCAGTAGACCCCCCTTCACCCCCACAACCCCCTTCACATCCCACCCCCCCGGACTGTAAATAATTCAATGTATATACTCTGATGATTAACTTGTGTGTTGACTGTATTATGCTGATAGTACATACTTGTACCATGAATTGATTAACGTGGACTTAAACAAGTTGAAAAACTTATTCGGGTGTTACCATTTAGTGGTCAATTGTACGGAATATGTACCGTACTGTGCTATCTACTAATAAAAGCTTCAACCAATCAATCAAACGTACTTACATCATTTGGCAGGTACACAGGCCGCACCAGGCAGCCGATGAGTCTACAGCCCTGGGGCTCATCTTCGACAGAGTCTAAGGAAAACGGGCTGGAGATAAGTTTTAGTGACGCCACAATCACCCCAGATGAACCAAAGTCAGAGCCACTGCCTGAAACTACTTCGATTCTACCAGAATACCACAAATCAAAGGACGGTTCAACCCTCCAACGGCCACAGAGCCTTGTCATACTCACAGGTAAGGCATACACGCACACAGAAAACACAAATATTACTCATATCTAGCCATGATTCACCCTCAATGTGTTTTCTCAGAGCCGGAGCAAGACAGGGAATTGGCGATTTCCACTGTGAAAACTCAGGAGGTTCTCCAAGGTAACGTCGTGCAGGAAAGTGCAGAGGGCCACGGCATTGTCGAGTAAGTACCGATGTCGACCTGACGTCAGCGCTTGGGGTACCAAACAGCTCACTCTACGAATAAGAACTCTTCTTCTAGCTTTTTTCATTTAAAACGTGGTTTTCTGCTTGCCTCGCAGACTAAAGCTCTAATTCTTCGAAGTTACACCGGCAGTAGGTTCACTAAATTGTAATAACTCACCAACCCCTAGTGTCTTTCCCGCCTACACGTTAAATTCTTTCCTTGGCGTACACACATAGTCTGCTGCTTAAGATTCTTCAGGGTGAGTCATCTTCCATTTGCATGGGAACTTTTCTATCCTTTAATTACTTCTGTTTGATGTTTCGCTACCCACGAGGTGTGGCTTCTTCAAGGTGTGGCACGTACTGTTGTCACATCAGACATGGGTGGAATTGTTTTGCGTAAATACCTCGAGCATCGGAAGCTGCGTGCAGACATTTGCCAGTCAACTCGCATGACCTCACACATGTTGTCGACTTGACGACACATAATGATTATGGTATGCCTGTTGCCTGGACTGAGTTGATTTAAAGGGCTGTCAGTTCCCAGCACATATGAGTGTCATTACCCTGCACATACAGTACTTCAGAAAATAGTCTGCAGAGAACTCTGCTGCTTAATAAACACATGTTCCCTGATATAAAAAATGTACAAATCGATCCTGAATAATTGTTATGACTAGTATAAGTTGAACATAGTGTTTCCTAACATGTCTGACTTCTACAGCCAAACACAATATACTGGTCCTTAGGAGTGTGATCTATGATTAGATCAGGAGTCCTCAAACTTTGTGGTCAAAAGTTGACATACACTTGTAAAGAACATAATGTCATGGCTGTCTTAAATTTCCAATATATTTTAGGGCTGCAACTAACGATTAATTCGTTAATCGATTAATCTGTCGATTATTACTTTGATTAATCGATTAATAATCGGATAAAAGAGACAAGCTACATTTCTATACTATCCAGTATTTTATTGGAAAAAAACAGCATACTGGCACCATACTTATTTTGATTATTGTTTCTCAGCTGTTTGTAAATGTTGCAGTTTATAAATAAAGGTTCATTAAAAAAAAAAAAAAAAATTGTATTAAAAAATTAAAAATAAAACTCTGCGCATGCGCATAGCATAGATCCAACGAATCGATGACTAAATTAATCGGCAACTATTTTAAAAATCGATTTTATTCGATTTAATCGATTAGTTGTTGCAGCTCTAATATATTTCTACAACTCTTTTTTTTTGTTTTGTTATGGAGTGATTGGAGCACATACTTCTTGGTCACAAAAAACGTTCATGAAGTTTGGTTCTTTTATGAATTTATTATGAGTCTACTGAAAATGTGAGCAAATCTGCTGGGTCAAAAGTATACATACAGCAATGTTAATATTTGGCAAGTTTCACTGCAATAAGGCGCTTTTGGTAGCCATCCACAAGCTTCTGCTTGAATTTTCGACCACTCCTCTTGACAAAATTGGTGCAGTTCAGCTAAATGTGTTGGTTTTCTGACATGGACTTGTTTCTTCAGCATTGTCCACACGTTTAAGTCAGGACTTTGGGAAGGCCATTGTAGTGGATTGTCCGAAGCTTAAACAGGCAACAAAAGTAGTTTAGTACAACAAATTTATTTACCCATTATCAGAAGTGCAGGTTGAATTAAGTTGGCCGTGCAGACAGACCACATGTTACTCCGGAGCAAACAAGACACACACAAGCCAAAATCACTGTCCAGTTCCGGTGTTCTGCCATTTTTTATATGTCTCTTGTGCGTCATTGTTTGTTATCTAAATGCGTCAATGTCTTGTTGTTTTCCCTATCTGTTCCATAACAACTCGAATCCTTTAGACAGTCAACACATTCTGTAGACAGGTTGGCACGACTTAATATTCACTTTTGTCCCACAACTGGTCCATTCAATGGCACAAAATACAAGAGAATTGAAAATGAGCGGACATTCTTAAAAGACAAGAAATATAGGTCAAAAGGTCAGAAATTCTACGACACCATTCTAAAACCTTAATTCTAGCCTGATTTAGCCATTCCTTTACCACTTTTGACGTATGTTTGGGGTCATTGTCCTGTTGGAACACCCAACTCTGCCCAAGACCCAACCTTCGGGCTGATTATTTTAGGTTGGAAGTAACCCTCCTTTTTCATTGTCCCATTTACTCTCTGTAAAGCACCAGTTCCATTGGCAGCAAAACAGGCCCAGAGCATGATACTACCACCACCATGCTTGACGGTAGGGATGGTTTTCCTAGGATTAAATGCCTCACCTTTTCTCCTCCAAACATATTGCTGGGTATTGTGGCCAAACAGCTCCATTTTTTTTTCATCTGACCACAGAAATTTCCTCCAGAAGGTTTTATCTTTGTCCATGTGATGTCAGATGTCTTATATTATAGTGTGGTATTTGTCTAATTTTCTAATATTATATAGTGGTAATTGGTAAACATATTCACCCATCAAGACTTCCGTTTCGTGGGTTAAGGGTGAACAATGCTGACAACAACATGGCGTAATCTTGGCACTATCTTGACCGCAACAATCAGGGTGACCAACTTTTGACAGAACTACTTTTTGAGGCACTTCGACTCTCGCCTCATCAATCACCCATCTCCACATTGGTGAGCCCTTGGTGTGAGAAACAACGGCGCTTAGCGGGACTCGATGGGACCCGCCACGCCACTTAATGCTAACAACGGTACGCTTCATCTTCGACGTCAATAACACAGCTCTACATGATATTAGTGAGCCTTGTGAGCGGCGTGGAATGAAAATGTAGAATTTTGACCTATTTAACTCATACCTACTGTATATGTTATATGTATCAATATAAAAGTATATGTGACCACCGACCCAAACTAAATTGTTTTGCTAGCATCCAGGCTAACAACTTGCTAATAACAATCTAAACAATAGCTTTCCCTTCACACCTTTTAAGGCTTATGATTTTTTTGTGATAAAACCCCTGAGTCAAACAATACTGAGGCGCTGGATGGTTACAATTTGACATATATACATATTTTAATATGGTTTCTGTAGGACAAACATGACACAAACCTTCCTAATTGTAATAAATCCCACTGTTTATGTTAAACATGCTTCACTGATGAGAGTATCTGGCGAGCGCCGTTTTGTCCTATTCTCGCCGGTCATTGAACTCACCGTAGTTTGTTTACATGTACAACTTTCTCCGACGTTGCCACAGAAAGACGTGTTTTATGCCACTCCTTCTTTGTCTCATTTAGTCCGCCAAAAAGTTGTTGCTGTGCGTGAATGCACAAAGGTGAGCTTTGTTGATGTTATTGACTTGTTGGAGTGCTAATCGGGCATATTTGGTCAGTGCATGACTGCAGGCTAACTGATGCTAACATGCTATTTAGGCCAGCTGTATGTACATATTGCATCATCATGCCTCGTTTGTAGGTATATTTGAGCTCTTTTGACGTGTTTTTGGGGTCATTGTCCTGTTGGAACACCCAACTGCGCCCAAGACCCAACCTCCGGGCTGATGATTTTAGGTTGTCCTGAAGAATTTGAAGATAATCCTCCTTTTTTTAATTGTCCCATTCACTCTCTGTAAAGCACCAGTTCCACTGGCAGCAAAACAGGCCCAGAGCATAACACTACCACCACCATGATTGACGGTAGGTATGGTGTTCCTGGGATTAAAGGCCTCACCTTTTCTCCTCCAAACATATTGCTGGGTATTGTGGCCAAACAGCTCAATTTTTGTTTCACGTCAGAAGTGGTAAAGGAATGGCTAAATCAGGCTAGAATTAAGGTTTTTGAAAGGCCTTCCCAAAGTCCTGACTTAAACGTGTGGACAATGCTGAAGAAACAAGTCCATGTCAGAAAACCAACAAATTTAGCTGAACTGCACCAACTTTGTCAAGAGTAGTGGTCAAAAATTCAAGCAGAAGCTTGTGGATGGCTACCAAAAGCGCCTTATTGCAGTGAAACTTGCCAAGGGACATAACCAAATATTAACATTGATGTATGTATACTTTTGACCCAGCACATTTGCTCACATTTTCAGTAGACCCTTAATAAATTCATAAAAGAACCAAACTTCACGAATGTTTTTTTGTGACCAACAAGTATGTGCTCCAATCACTCTATCACAGAGGTCACCAACGCGGTGCCCGCGGGCACCAGGTCGCCCGTAAGGACCAGATGAGTCGCCCGCTGGCCTGTTCTAAAAATAGCTCAAATAGCAGCACTTACCAGTGAGCTGCCTCTATTTTTTAAATTCTATTTATTTACTAGCAAACTGGTCTCGCTTTGCCCGACATTTTTAATTCTAAGAGAGACAAAACTCAAATAGAATTTGAAAATCCAAGAAAATATTTTAAAGATTTGGTCTTCACTTGTTTAAATAAATTCTTTAATTGTTTTACTTTGATTCTTATAACTTTCAGAAAGACAATTTTAGAGAAAAAATACAACCTTAAAAATGATTTTAGGATTTTTAAACACATATACCTTTTTACCTTTTAAATTCCTTCCTCTTCCTTACTGACAATTTAAATCAATGTTCAAGTAAAAAAAAATTTTATTGTAAAGAATAATAAATACATTTTAATTTAATTCTTCATTTTAGCTTCTGTTTTTTCGACGAAAAATATTTGTGAAATATTTCTTCAAATTTATTATGATTGAAATTCAAAAAAAATATTCTGGCAAATCTAGAAAATCTGTAGAATCAAATTTAAATCTTATTTCAAAGTCTTTTGAATTTCTTTTAAAATTTTTGTTTTGGAAAATCTAGAAGAAATAATGATTTGTCTTTGTTAGAAATATAGCTTGGTCCAATTTGTTATATATTCTAACAAAGTGTAGATTGGATGTTAACCTTTTTAAAATTTGTCACCAGAATTCTAAAAGTAATCTTAAATCAGGAAAAATTACTAATGATGTTCCATAAATTCTTTTTTTAATTTTTTCAAAAAGATTCGAATTAGCTAGTTTTTCTCTTCTTTTTTTCGGTTGAATTTTGAATTTTAAAGAGTCGAAATTGAAGATAAACTATGTTTCAAAATTTTATTGTCATTTTTTTCATGTTTTTTCCTCTTTTAAACCGTTCAATTAAGTGTAAATATCATTAATTATTAATAATAACATAGAGTTAAAGGTAAATTGAGCAAATTGGCTATTTCTGGCAATTTATTTAAGTGTGTATCAAACTGGTAGCCCTTCGCATTAATCAGTACCCAAGAAGTAGCTCTTGGTTTCAAAAACGTTGCTGACCCCTGCTCTATCACAGACAAATAAGAGTTGTAGAAATGATTGGAAACTCAAGACAGCCATGACATCATATTCTTTACAAGTGTATGTAAACTTTTAACCACGACTGTATATAAGACTTTTTATTTTTTTCGGCTCCAGACAGATTTTTTTTCTTGTATTTTTGGTCTAATATGGTTCTTTCAACGATTTGGGTGGCCTACCCCTGCTCTGGAGAATACTCTGTATAGGTGAGCTCTGATCCTAATTTGTATACCACAATTTAAGAGAGAGTGCCCTCTGGTGGTGAGATGTAAGGAGTGCACCAACAAGCCCCGTTCTCCTGTACACTGCATGTGTGTGAAAGAAGTAGTAGTCATATGTCGTAATCAACTTTGATTGACATCTGTGTGCACGCAGGACGGAAAACATCGACAGGGTCATCAAGCAGTGGGAGAGTTCTTTCTTCAGGGGGAATCCCAACCTCCGGAGGAAGTCCGTGTCCCTGCGCTTCGACCTGCACATGGCAGCGGCAGACTTGGGCTGTGCTCAGACCAAACAAGACAGCCTCCCCGACGTCGAAGTGCGTCTCATCATGAAAAGATCCCGCAGCGCCGCAACCACACCCTAACTGCGGATTGGTACGGCGCCGGACGACCGCATCTCCTGCCTTGTCTGATGTTTCCATAGGCCGGATTCCGAAATCGCGACATCAATTGACGCTGAAAATGAAGGTTGGATGTGATTTCTTTCCACAGAACTTCACTCACGTTGGAATAGCATGAGCCATACCTTTTTTTTTTTTTTTGGGCTAATATTTACAGCTTCATACACCTCAGTGACTTCTAGCAAGCTTCTGGTTGAATTTTTGACCACTCCTCTTAACAAAATTGGTGCAGTTCAGCTAAATTTGTGGGTTTTCTGACATGGACTTGTTTCTTCAGCATTGTCCGCACGTTTAAGTCAGGACTTTGGGAAGGCCGTTCTAAAACCTTAAATCTAGCCTGATTTAGCCATTCCTTTACCACTTTTGACGTGTGTTTGGGGTCATTGTCCCAACTGCGCCCAAGACCCAACCTCCGGGCTGATGATTTTAGCTTGTCCTGAAGAATTTGGACAATTTACTCTCAGTAAAGCACCAGTTCCAGTGGCAGCAAAACAGGCCCAGAGCATAATACTACCACCACCATGCCTGACGGTAGGTGTGGTGTTCCTGGGTTTAAAGGCTTAATTGGGATGAATATTTACGGCTGAATACACCTCAGTGACGGTGCTCCAAAAAGAGACATTTGAATGCATTTCAACTCACAATTCTGGATTAGAAAAGATGACAGAATCTGTAAGCAAGGAGTGCAGAAACGAGCAAGAAAAACACCATCCAGCGAAAATTATTTGCCGGGGCGTGGGCGGGACTGAGCAAATGTTTGCCTATCAGCATCGGCCAATGTACAGTAATAATCATCTCTGTACCATGACTTCACCCTCTGCACAATCAATAGTTAGACAAATCCTATACAATGTAGGATCATTTATACATTGGCAAACAAACATCCTGCACTACCCCTGATGTGCATTGTCTCACTGCCTCTTACAGCCAGCAGGTGGCGCTATTCTGTTATTTTATTTTCAATCAAAACGGTATAATAAGCTACATTAAAGTTAAAATCCCAACGATAGTAACACACACTCTAGGTGTGGTGAAATTATCCTCTGCATTTGACCCCATCCCCTTGTTCACCCCCTGGGAGGTGAGGGGAGCAGTGAGCAGCAGCGGTGGCCGCGCTCGGGAAATCATTTGGCGATTTAACCCCCGATTCCAACCCTTGATGCTGAGTGCCAAGCAGGGAGGTAATGGGTCCCATTTTTATAGTCTTTGGTATGACTCGGCCGGGGGTTTACACATTTTGACCACAAAGCCACTGAGCAGGTTTATACATTATACACAGTCTGTGGTAGTTACCTCCCTCGGGAGGTTATATAGTCATTGCCCTTGGTTTGTCTGTCAGTTAGTTAGTTAGCTAGTTAGCTGACTAGTTCGCTGGTCCGTTTGCATTTGCGGCTGCTGGTCTTTCAAGTCGGGGAGGCTCATTTTTAGCTGCTCTATGATCATAAATACAGTGTCTGATAACAAATAAAAGATGCTAGATTTTGAAAATAAACAAAGATCACTTACATCATTTAAAAATTCACATTAGGTCAGGAAAAAACACAGAGGCTCGTTCATCCCGACAGGCCTGTTTCGCAGGTTTCCCCGCTCTTCAGGGGAGTTTATTGAAGCGTCTGTGGTCGTTACGTATGTATAGGGTACATTACATGGGGGGGTGTGGCCATTGTTACGCAGTAGTGCCTTGCTTCTGTGCCGGCATGATGAGACCAGTTCGTTACGTTTGAATTTTAACATTTAAAAATGTTTTAAATCTCCATATTAGTTTGGAACAACGGAATAATGTTTTAAAAAAATGCTCTAGCATAGTGGTTCTTAACCTTGTTGGAGGTACCGAACCCCAGCAGTTTCATATGTGCATTCACCGAACCCTTCTTTAGTGAAAAATAAAAGTTTTGTTTTTTTTAAATTCAAGACAAAGTTATATGTTTTTTTTACTGGTGCACAAAATGAACCACAACAAATTACACACCTGCAAATCAGATGGAAAATTAGAGGAAACATTGTTTAGGGGTATCCATAATACGCCGATAGGGAGAAGTTTTTATCTACACGATGAGTCGGGTGTGTCTTGACCTCCGCCGAACCCCTGAGGCCGACTCAGCGAACCCCTAGGGTTCGAGCGAACCCAGGTTAGGAACCACTGCTCTAGCAGCAGTCTATATTTTTAGATTGCTGATTCGCTCATTTTGCTCGCAAACAGAGACCTCCAGAGACGCCGACCAAGTCGACCAAGTAAGTTGCATCAGCTGTTGCCAAAGTACATGATTCTGAACACATTTGAACGCATTCTAGAGAATATTTAGTCAATAAAATGTCAACACAAAAGTAAATACCACGTATTTTTAAGTCATTTTAGGGGAAGACGAACTTCCCTGTCAGTCTTAGAGCAATCGTCACAGTTAAAAAAGTTAGTTGTTTAGTCATCTATATAACTCAAAAAGGTATGGAACTTTCAGGAAACATAGATGAAATATATGTTCTGCTTGATCTGGATCATTTCTACAAGTGTTTGTTTCTGTGTTTGCTTGTGGCCCCACGGACACAGACAAAGACAGTGGATGGTTCACTGGTGTCCACCACAGAAGACGTTATGGGCGGATTTGTTCAGAAATGGGATAAGGAACAAGTGATTACATTTTGGGGCTGATCTGGATCATCGTATCAAGTCAGGAGGTGGGGCCTAGCGGAGGTCTGCGCTCTCTGAGTGCTTCTCTAGTGTTTTTACTGTATCACATACTTAGTCCTGAGCAATTTCAAATTGGGTGTGCATGTAAATTGTTCTCAAAATACGCCAATTTTAGGCTTCTGGTTTGATCATTTGGCATTTTTCCAACTGGCAACACTGTTGCCCATCATCCATCCATCTTCTTCCGCTTATCCGAGGTCGGGTGGCAGGGGCAGCAGTCCAAGCAGAGAAGCCCAGACTTCCCTCTCCCCAGCCACTTTGTCCAGGTCCTCCTGGGGGATCCCGAGGCGTTCCCAAGTCAGCCAGTCTTCACAACCTGTCTTGGGTCTTCCCCGTGGCCTCCTACCGGTCGGACGTGCCCTAAACACCTCCCTAGGGAGGCGTTCGGGTGGCATCCTGACCAGATGCCCGAACCACCTCATCTAGCTCCTCTCCATGTGGAGGAGCAGCGGCTTTACTTTGAGCTCCTCCCAGATGGCAGAGCTTCTCACCCTATCTCTAAGGGAGAGACTCACCACCCGGCGGAGGAAACTCATTTCGGCCGATTGTACCCGTGATCTTGTCCTTTCGGTCATAACCCAAAGCTCATGACCATAGGTGAGGATGGGAACGTAGATCGACCGGTAAATTGAGAGCTTTGCCTACCGGCTCAGCTCCTTCTTCACCACAACGGATCGATACAGCGTCCGCATTACTGAAGACGCCGCCCGTCGATCTCACGATCTACCCTTCCCTCACTCGTGAACAAGACTCCGAGGTACTTGAACTCATCCACATGGGGCCGGGTTTCCTCCCCAACCCGGAGATGGCACTCCACTCTTTCCCGGGCGAGAACCATGGACTCGGGCTTGGAGGTGCTGATTCTCATCCCAGTCGCTTCACACTCGGCTGCGAACCGATCCAGTGAGAGCTGAAGATCCTGGCCAGATGAAGCGTTGTATATATCTAATTTTTACGATTTTACTAAATGAGTTGGACTCAAGAACCCCAAAATTTTGCTGGTTGGCTCTTCATGTAGACCAGGATGGATGGCAGTACAGTAGCTATCATGCATCAACTCGCCGAAGAGCAATTGCATTGGTTATGCGTTCATTACGTGCATGACTGTGCTGTGAGTGAGCGTGCATGCTGTGGGTTTTGACTTTGTGGATTATTTGGAGTCAATCTGTTCATTGCTATTGAGACAGTCACCTATCAACTGTCATTCCAGGGCTTTTTTTATTGAGAATCGTGGACTCTTTGTCTCCTGTTCTTAAAAGGTATATCTCTATTACATGTTAAGTACTGTATGTTGGTGTGTCTTACAGCTCTGGTGGGACGCTAGAAAAAACGTTATCCAACGTCACTGTCACAGGCAGTTCTAAATTCAGTGACTCGGTCAATTGCCGTCCTTTGCGCTGGTGCCGGAAACTGCTACCGCCTGCAGGATTTCACAATGTTGACTCAAATTTATTGTTGGCAACATTTTATTGTTGGCAAAGATGGCGATGTGTGAAGAGGGAGGAGGTACATTCATACACTATATTGCCCAAAGTATTTGGCCACCTGCCTTGACTCACATATGAACTTGAAGTGCCATCCCATTCTTAACCCATAGGCATACTTGCCAACCCTCCCGGTTTTACCGGGAGACTCCCGGAATTCAGCGCCTCTCCCGATAACCTCCCGGAAGAAATGTTCTCCCGATAAACTCCCGGAATTCAGCCGGAGCTGGAGGCTACGCCCCCTCCGGCTCAATGCGGACCTGAGTGGGGACAGCCTGTTTTCACGTCCGCTTTCCCACAATACAAACAGCGTGCCTGCCCAATCACGTTATAACTGTAGAATGATCGAGGGCGAGTTCTTGGTTTCTTAGGGTTTATTGTTAGGCAGTTTCATTAACGTCCTCCCAGCACGGTAACAACACACAACAACAGCTGTCACGTTTTCGTCTACCGTAAAGCAGTTTGTCTGCCGTAAACGGCAATGTTGTGACACTCTTAAACAGGACAATACTGCCATCTACTGGATAGCGTCCGGAACACAGAAATTCAAGTATTTATTTTATTTATATGTATATCGAGGGCGAGTTCTTGGTTTCTTATGTGGGTTTATTGTTAGGCAGTTTCATTAACGTCCTCCCAGCACGGTAACAACACACAACAACAGCTGTCACGTTTTCGTCTACCGTAAAGCAGTTCGTCTGCCGTAAACAGCAATGTTGTGACACTCTTAAACAGGACAATACTGCCATCTACTGGATAGCCTCCGGAACACAGAAATTCAAGTATTTATTTTATTTCTATGTATAATAAAATATATATATATATATATATATATATATATATATATATATATATATATATATATATATATATATATATATATATATATATATATATATATATATATATATATATAGCTAGAATTCACTGAAAGTCAAGTATTTCATATATATATATATATATATATATATATATATATATATATATATATATATATATATATATATATATATGAAATATATATGAAATACTCAAGTTGGTGAATTCTAGCTGTAAATATACTCCTCCCCTCTTAACCACGCCCCCAAACACACCCCCGCCCCCGCCCCACCCCACCCCCCACCTCCTGGAATCGGAGGTCTCAAGGTTGGCAAGTATGCCCGTAGGGTTCAATATGATGTCGGTCCACCTTTTGCAGCTATTACAGCTTCAACTCGTCTGGGAAGGCTGTCCACAAGGTTGCGGAGTGTGTTTATAGGAATTTTCGACCATTCTTCCAAAAGTGCATTGGTGAGGTCACACACTGATGTTGGTCAAAATGTTTAGGTATCCCGGAGCATTCAAAGTTTCCTTAACTGGAACTAAGGGGCCAAGCCCAACTCCTGAAAAACAACCCCACACCATAATTCCTCCTCCACCAAATTTCACACTCGGCACAATGCAGTCCGAAATGTACCATTCTCCTGATTCTGATCATTTGGATGGGTGGCCAAATACTTTTGGCAATATAGCTTCACACATTCATGTCCTGACTTTCTTGTTAGTGCTCCTATCACTTATCTCACATTTGTTAAAATTGTATGGCTTCCTCATTTGGAAAGAACTATTATTTAAAATGTACATTTTGGTTGACCTGTGTTTTAAAATGTTGTTGCATTAATATTGCGATCATCCTTTCGTTGTCATCAATTCTGGGAGAGTCTCTGCTTTTTCCATTGTTCATCTAGAAATTAACATCCCTTCCTTGTGCAATTATTGTCATAGAGGGCCTCGGTGTTTGCTCAGCTAAAACACACAGCACTTAAGATAAGGTGTGCATGTGCTTTCACAATGCATTGCTTATTGCTACATCTGGAAGTTACATCCTTCGGCTCATGATCACTTTGAAAACATTACAGTGTTTACCGAGATAATGGTATAGTGGAACGTTAAGACGCCCACCTCAACAACAATCAGTTTGGTGTTTTGGAATTCAGTTTCAAATATTTTTTGCAAACCAGTAATTGTTGAGTGTCTGTGCTGTCTAGAGCTCGGCAGAGTAACCGTGTAATACTCTTCCATATCAGCAGGAGGCAGCAAGTAGCTAATTGCTTTGTAGATGTCGGGAACATGGTTTGTCGTGATCACCATATGCAGATGACAGCGTGCAGGTAAAAAGGTACCTAACGCTTAAACCAAAAATAAACAAAAGGCAAGCGCTGTTAAGAAAAGGCTATGCAAATCGAAACTAAAACCGAACTGGTTGCAAAGTAAACAAAAACAGAACGCTGGACGACAGCAAAGACTTACTGTGGAGCAGACAGCGTCCACAAAGTACATCCGATCATGACATGGCAATCAACAATGTCCCCGCAAAGAAGGATAGCGGCAACGCAAATAGCCTCGATTGCTAAAACTACGCAGATGCGGGGAATGGCGCTCCAGGAAGACGTGAAACCGCTACAGGAAAATACCAAGAAAACACGAAAAGCCAAAATAGGAGCGCAAGACAAGAACTACAACACTACACACAGGAAAACAGCAAAAAAAAAGTCCAAATAAGTCAGGGGGTGATGTGACAGGTGGTGACAGTACACCTACTTTGAGACAAGAGCTATATTGATGCATGCTTGGTTATGGTTTGAATTCATATCCAACACTTGCGGGAACAACTTTTTATTGTCAACATCGGCTTCTGAGTTTCATTTTTTAATGCTTTCTGCTGGTGGTGTGCCTCTGCATTTTTTCGATGAAAAAAATGTGCCTTGGCTCAAAAAAGGTTGAAAACGTTGGTGTAACTGGTAACTGGGGGTTTCATGCAGGGGTGTCCAAAGGGGCTATTTGCAGCTAAAGTGCTAATAACTAACAATAATACACTCTGTCACCTGTAACACAAAGCTGAAATTAAGGTTTTAAATTTGTCTTTTTTTCAGCCTTTTGACAATGTTTTCCTTTGATGGACACAGTCTGGACATGGTCTACTGTACTGGTTGACTGTAGCGTGTCCTGGGATTGACTGAAGACCAGTCCAGGGTGTAGTCCCCCTTTCGTTGGAACTTTGCTGGGGTATAAGCTCAAAAATGTATGGATGTGTGAAAGTAGTCTGTCTATCTGTGTTGCCATGAGGTGGCAACTTGTCCAGGGTGTACCCCGCCTTCCGCCCGAGTGCAGCTGGGATAGGCTCCAGCACAAGCGGTAGAGAATGTATGGATGGATGGATGGACATTGTTGTGTTTTTATGCAATTACTGTTTCCACCACAGGATGGCAGCATTTGTAAATAGTTGTGTGCTGTACACATTTATTAACATATTTTATGCTTCCATTGCTCCTAATATATTATATTATGTACACCAAACATACTGAAATATAAATACTGCTTAGTGACCACGGCACAAGCACATTAACAAAATGATGGAATATTTCAATGCATTATTTATGCAGTTTTGCTTGAGTCAGCTCTGCACACACTCTTCAGTAACTTACAAATGAAGTGTTTTGTTTTCATCTTGCAATACAGTATGTGGTTTCAATTAAAGAGAATATACTGATTGTCTTGGTTTTTTTTCCTGCCTAACCCAAATATCGGCTTCCTCCTTTGGTTAGTGTTTACAGTGAGTACAAGCTGATAAGCTCAACATGTTTATTCTTCATCGTAGCAACTCACAACAACAAATTAATATATATATATATATATATATATATATATATATATATATATATATATATATATATATATATATATATATATATATATATATATATGTATATATAATATAATATACGTGTGTGTGTTTGTGTAAATAAATGTGTGTGTGTATATGTATATATACACTACCGTTCAAAAAATTGGGGTCACCCAAACAATTTTGTGGAATAGCCTTCATTTCTAAGAACAAGAATAGACTGTCGAGTTTCAGATGAAAGTTCTCTTTTTCTGGCCATTTTGAGCGTTTAATTGACCCCACAAATGTGATGCTCCAGAAACTCAATCTGCTCAAAGGAAGGTCAGTTTTGTAGCTTCTGTAACGAGCTAAACTGTTTTCAGATGTGTGAACATGATTGCACAAGGGTTTTCTACTCATCAATTAGCCTTCTGAGCCAATGAGCAAACACATTGTACCATTAGAACACTGGAGTGATAGTTGCTGGAAATGGGCCTCCTATGTAGATATTGCACCAAAAACCAGACATTTGCAGCTAGAATAGTCATTTACCACATTAACAATGTATAGAGTGTATTTATTTAAAGTTAAGACTAGTTTAAAGTTATCTTTTCATTTGTATGTATCTCCTTCATTGATGTGCATCTTTGATAGACAATTATAACACAATTATTCAGTTACACCGTTACACACCAATGCCTGAGAAGGAGCAGGATGAAGAAAAATCTTATATTTTCCTGCCCCCTTCACATAATACATAGTCTTACTTAATGATATGTGAACCATAATTACATCCAAATATAACGAAAACAAAACAAAACAAAACAAAAAAAAACACAAGTGCAAAACTTCATGAAGTACAAACCGAACAAAAAACAAAAGAAGTAATATACACCTCACGGGATGATACAAAACAAATACAAAACCAGGCAAAAAACAAGTAAATTAATAAATATAAAGCAAAATGTAAACACTTATGGCTGTCCATATGATTTTATTGTTCCGTCTTTTTATATTTTTTTCAATTGGAATATATTTTTACAATCTTTTATCTCATTATAAAGATAATTCCATAGTTTAACCCCCACCACTGATATGCACATTTGTTTTAAAGTTGTCCTTGAATACTGATGTTGGAAATGACCTTTTCTTCTACGCTCTTCATTCTCAGAAGTGATGACAAACATTTTTTGTAAATTTGCTGGTAATGTTTTGCTTTTAGCCTTAAACATGACACATAATGTCTGTAACTTTACTAGCTCCTGTAATTTCAATAAACCTGAATTAATGAATAATATGTTAGTGTGTTCTAAGTAATCTACTTTATGAATAATCCTTATAGCTCTTTTCTGTAGTTGATACAATGCCTTTATGTTACTCTTGTATGTGTTCCCCCACACTTCCACACAGTAGCTGATATATGGCAATATAAGTGCACAATACAATATGCGCATTGCCCTATAATCTAACACATATTTTACCTTATTTAATATAAAAATACTCTTAGACATCTTTTTCCGTAGATGTGCAATATGAGATTTCCATGTCAGACCGTCATCCAGTATCACTCCTAAAAATCTAAGTTCAGAAACCCTTTCAATATCAATTCCATTTATTGACGATTTGATCGTTTCCTCCCTTTTCCTCTTACAAAAAATCATGAAAAGTACAGGGATTTTCCTTCAAAAATAAGGACATTTCAATGTGACCCCAAACTTTTGAACGGTAGTGTATATATGTATATATATGTACGTGTATATATGTATATATACATGTGTATATATATATATGTGTGTGTGTGTGTGTGTGTGTGAGTGTGTGTGTGTGTGTTTGTGTAAATATATGTGTGTATATGTATATTTGTGTGTATATATATATATATATATACATATATATATATGTACGTGTATATATGTATATATATATATATGTATATGTATATATATATATGTATATACAGTATATATATATATATATATATATATATATATATATATATATATATATATATATATATATATATATATATATATATATATATATATATATATATATATATATATATATATATATATATATATATATATATATGTATATATATATATATATATTTACAGTTGTGCTCATAAGTTTACATACCCTGGGAGAATTTATGATTTCTTGGCCATTCTTCAGAGAATATGAATGATAACACAAAAACCTTTCTTCCACTCATGCTTAATGGTTGTGTGAAGCTATTTATTGGCAAACAACTGTGTTTACTCTTTTTAAATCAAAATGACAAAAGAAAGTACCCAAATGACCCTGATCAAAAGTTGACATAACCCAGTGACTTTGATCTGATAACATGCACAAAAGTTGACACAAACAGGTTTGAATGGCTAATCAAGGTTCCAATCCTCACCTGTGACATGTTTGTTTGTAATTAATGTGTGTTTATAAAAGGTCAGTGAGTTTCTGGGCTTCTGACAGACCATTGCATCTTTCATCCAGTGCTGCACAGATGTTTCTGGATTCTGAGTCATGGGGAAGGCAAAAGAATTGTTATAGGATCTAGGAGAAAAGGTAATTGAACTGTATAAAACAGGAAAGGGGTATAAAAAGATATCCAAGGAATTGAGAATGCCAATCAGCAGTGTTCAAATGCTGATTAAGAAGTGGAAAATGAGGGATTCAGGTAGACCAGCAAAGATTTCAGCCACAAATGCCAGGAAATTTGTTCGAGATGTAAAGAAAAATCCACAAATAACTTCAGCTGAAATACAGAACTCTCTGAAAAATTGCGGTGTGGCTGTTTCAAGATGCACAATAAGGAGGCACTTGGAGAAAAATGGGCTGCATGGTCGAGTCGCCAAAAAGTTAAATTTTGGTCTCATCACTCCAAATGACTTTGTTCCAGAAGTTTTGAGGCTTGTCTCTGTGCTGTTTGGCGTAATGTAAGCGGGATACATAATGTCATGGCTGTCTTGAGTTTCCAATCATTTCTACAACTCTTATTTTTTTGTGATAGAGTGATTGGAGCACATACTTGTTGGTCACAAAAGAAATTCATGCAGTTTGTTTATTTTATGAATTTATTATGGGTCTACAAAAAATGTGAACAAATCTGCTGGGTCAAAAGTATACATACAGCAATGTTAATATTTGCTTACATGTCCCTTGGCAAGTTTCACCGCAATAAGGCGCTTTTGGTAGCCATCCACAAGCTTCTGCTTGCATTTTTGACCACTCCTCTTGACAAAATTGGTGTTTCATCTGACATCACATGGACAAAAATAAGACATTCTGGAGGAAAGTTCTGTGGTCAGATGAAACAAAAATGTAGCTGTTTGGCCACAACACCCAGCAATATGTTTGGAGGAGAAAAGGTGAGCTTTAATTCCTAACCCTTTATCGTTTCCATCATTTGGTCTAATACTGTAAAATATTATTTTTACTGTAAAATATTATGTCTTAAAGGGGAATGTTGCCTGTCGTTCACAATCATTATGAAAGACATGACGACGAATGGATTTTTTTTTAATGCATTCTAACTCGTAAATAAAAGCAGAGCCAATACAAGGTCCTCTATTTCGCCCGTAAAATCCAATAAATAACCTTTCAAAAACCGCCAACAATACTTAATTAACATTTCGTGATTTGAATATTAACCAAGCATTAGTGATATTGTTATTATAAGCGCTGACGCAGACCAACTATTTATAGCGGCGTCGTGGTCACAACTGTTAGAACAGTGGTTCTTAACCTGGGTTCGATCGAACCCTAGGGGTTCGGTGAGTCGGCCTCAGGGGTAAAGACACATCCGACTTATCGTGTAAATAAAAACTTCTCCCTATCAGCGTATTATGGATACCCCCAAACTATGTTCCCTCTAATTTTCCATCTGATTTGCAGGTTTTTTGATTGATCGATTGAAACTTTTACTAGCAGATTGCAAAGGAAGAGAATACACAGTACAGTACATATTCCGTACAATTGACCACTAAATGGTAACACCCGAATAAGTTTTTCAACTTGTTTAAGTCGGGGTCCACGTTAATCAAATTCATGGTAATGTGTGTAAGGTGTGTAATTTGTTGTGAGTTCATGCACTGTGTTCGTTTTGTTCTTTGAACAAGGTGATGTTCACGCACGGTTCATTTTGTGCACCAGTAAAAAAACATACGACTTTTTCTTGAATTTGAAAAAATATATATATATTTATTTATTTTTTTTTCACTAAAGAAGGGTTCGGTGAATGCGCATATGAAACTGGTAGAGTTCGGTACCTCCAACAAGGTTAAGAACCACTGTGTTAGAACAATTTTATATATATATATATATATATATATATATATATATATATATATATATATATATATATATATATATATACCCGTCTTTGAACCTACCAAGAAGAAGGCTTGTAAAACTCCACTGTGTAGGGGGGGAAGCGACATGAAGGTGTTCTGTTTTCTTTCATGTATTGTAATCAACAGAAAGATATTGTTCTAACCCAAGGACTACAAAGCGGAGAGAAGGCAGGATCTGCCCAAGTTCCAGACACCGCGTTTTTGGACTCTTTTACGTACCTCTTTTTTGAAGTGTTTTACGACCTTTCCTGTGAAGTGTTTACGACCTTTTCTTTTGAACTGTTCTCTAACCAAAGGCAACGCTGTTTACGACCCACGTCCCTTTGGAAGCCGCTGTTGCCATGTGGTCAGGGGAAAGTCCAAATAAAGGAGGAGGCGTACAATCTTTCGCCAGAGCGTGCTGAGACACTGTGCAAGGGTACGGCGTGTCCAGGCGTCTCTCCTCAAATTGAGCCAAATTGTATTCTGTCTCTGTTTAATTCTTTGCTTCTTGTCTTGTTTAATAGATGTCATCAGTGTTTGAACCTGACAACAACCCTGCGCACAATTTCGACATGATCAACTGGCGAGGTGTTTACTCGCTTCCTTGCTCCGTGGAAGTTTATTGTAGGTCATCAATCCTGCCTCTCACCTGGACAGAAGAACTCTGAGGTTGTATTCCGATCAAGTCGGTACACTTTGACAGCCGGAAATGGTGAGAACGACATGAAAAGACGCTTGCCGTCCTACTTTTGATCGCATTTATTTATTATTTACATGGCAATGGAAAAAATAAATAACATCTTTCGCCATGTCTTTCATAGTGATTGCGAACGACAGGCAAAATTCCACACAAAAAAAGTGCAATTCCCCTTTAAGTCTTTAATGACCGTACATGTCTTTGCATTTCAAAATAAGGGACATTTTCCTGAAAATAAGGGACAACGAGGGAAAACAACAATGTGACAATGTAACATCGGAAAATAAGCCTTGTCACTAAATCTGGTGCATTTACAGAAATGCTCATTAATGTGCATTGTTCTCTGTTAAATAATAAACAATTGTTTGAAAAAGGAAAATTAAGGTCTTTCCACCGGAATCAGAAAGCCACACCCCTTGTCGAGAGAAAACAAAAGGAGGGTGGTGCTGGGGAAAGACTACTGTGGTGCAACGCTGTTATTTAACTGGAGTGCTTTTATTTTGAAGGCCTGACTTAACCTATACACTATATCTCCAAAACTATTTGGCCACCCATCCAAATGATCAGAATCAGAAGAACGGTACATTTCAGACTGCACTGTGCCGAGTGTGAAATTTGGTGGAGGAGGAATTATGGGGTGTGGTTGTTTTTCAGGAGTTGGGCTTGGCTCCTTCCTCTTCCAACATGACTGTGCACCAGTGCACAAAGCAAGGTTTTTAAAGACATGGATGACAGAGTCTGGCGTGGATGAACTTGACTGGCCTGCGCAGAGTCCTGACCTGAACCCGATAGAACACATTTGGGATGAATTAGAACGGAGACTGAGAGCCAGGCCTGCTCCGCCAACATCAGTGTGTGACCTCACCAATGCGCTTTTGGAAGAATGGTGTAAAAATTCCTATAAACACACTCCGCAACCTTGTGGACAGCCTTCCCAGAAGAGTTGAAGCTGTAATAGCTGCAAAAGGTGGACCGACATCATATTTAACCCTATGGGTTAGGAATGGGATGGCACTTCAAGTTCATATGTGAGTCAAGGCAGGTAGCCAAATACTTTTGGCAATATAGTGTATGTTGTGCCAAATGTTGCCTCTAATACTTGCTGTGCTGCTCTGGCTTTTTTTTTTTAAAGACAGCAAAAAATAACGAGAAACATTTTCAACAGAAAGGCGGCTTGAAATAAGGACACAACAGCCTGGTGTAGTTTTTTTGTCGGGTTGACGGGTGTCAGGTTCAAACACCGACCTATCTATTAAACAAGACAAGAAGCAAGGACTCAAACAGAGACAGGATTCAATTCAGCTCATGAGGAGAGCGCGTGGACCCGCACCCTCGTACAGTGTCACCCCACGCTCTGAGGAAAAAGTTCCACGCCCTCCACATTTATTTGGACATTCCCTGATTACATAGCTGCGGCTGCTTCTAAGGGGTGGGGTCTCATTATGCAGCAGCTGCACCGGGTCATAAACAGTTCAAACAAAAAGGTGCTTGGAGCGGTGTCGGGTTTGCCCCCCTCTCTGATCGTAGATTTCGGGTCCTTTCCCGTGGCTGTCCAAACCTGAGAAACCGACACCTAGTAACTGCAGGCAAACGAGTTGTGTGATAACTTATATACAATTATTCTGACAACGGGTATGTTAAAGAAAAATATCCCTCAGGTTTGGCACCCCTGGCTCCGTTTTTGTTCCGTGAACCTGCGGCATTTCTCTCATGCGGTGGTTTTTGGGGTTTGTGTGTGTTTTTTTGGCATTTGACGTTCTGTTTTTTACTTGATGCATCATTTACTGTGTCTGACGTTCACAAATCCGCCCAACAATAAATCCAACTACAGCAGGGTTTACAGTTGCATTTACATTCCAGGACATTGTAACACTGGTAAGCGTTCCTCCTGGGTCTCATATAGAACATATTCAGATGTACTTTGCATCTGGTCACGTGATCACCATCACTGGAAGAAAGCTTTTGTCCTGCCCCAGGGCGCCACCTACAGTTGTAAAGTGTCAGTAGTAGAAGCCAATGAATATTGGTGCTAAACAAAAAACAGGACTTGTTGAAGTGACGACGCGTCTGAACACGCTTCGCAAGCTACTCGGTCACGCGAGATCCCAACCCAGCAATAACGCAACCAGTAGGGTTGCCGTGGCAACGACGGGAGAAGCCATTCCGCTTAGTGCAAGCCAGCGTAAATCCATACAAAATGCTGTGTCCGAAAAGTACCCGATGATGGTATCACAGCGCCTATGACTTGGTTATGACGGCCTTGATGAGGTCGACGGCCGCACTGCAGGGCTGCAGAGGATCATACTCTGCAAAGACGTGGCACACGTTCTCCGCGCCGGCTTCCACGCCTTTTGCCACGAAGCCAAACATCCTGCAAGGCAAAAGAAGTAATGATGAATATTTGGAGTGTACAGTAACGATATACAAACAGCATCAAAGAGGTTTAACAAGACCCAATTGGTGCAATTTGCACCGCTATAAAATGCATAAATGCACAATACAGTTAACTGTAAAATATATACTTTTGTTTAGCACATTGATCTGATTTCATATTTTATCAATACAATTTTTAAAAAATTATTTATATATATATTTATTTATTTATTTATTTTTTTATTTTTTTATTTTTTTAACTATCTCAATCACTGGAAAAGTAGGAATTGTTTGCCTGTCTATCATTCCTCAAATTTTACTACTTTGTGCAATTTAATCATTTAAATCCTTCAGAAATGTTATATATTTTTAACATTTTTTATTAAAAAATTTTTTTTTTAATGTTTTTACTATCTTAAACAAAGTAGGAATTGTTTGCCTGTCTATCATTCCTAAAATGTGACTATATTGTGCAATTTAATCATTTAAATCCTTCAGAAATGTTATATATTTTTAACATTTTTTATTTATTTTATTTTATTTTTATTTTTTTTACTGTCTCAAACACTGGAAAAGTAGGAATTGTTTGCCTGTCTATTATTCCTAAAATTTGACTATATTGTGCAATGTAATCATTTAAATCCTTCAGAAATCTTATATATTTTTTAACATTTTATTTTTTTATTTTTTTATTTTTATTTTTTTACTATCTCAAACCCTGGAAAAATAGGAATTGTTTGCCTGGCTATCATTCCTAAGATTTGACTATATTGTGCAATTTAATCATTTAAATCCTTCAGAAATATTATATATTTGTTTTTTGTTTTTTTAATTATTTTATTTATTTTTATTTTATTTTATTTTTTTACTATCTCAAACACTGGAAAAGTAGAAATTGTTTGCCTGTCTATCATTCCTAAAATGTTACTATATTGTGCAATTTAATAATTTAAATCCTTCAGAAATGTTATATATTTTTTAAAAATGTTGTTTATTTATTTATTTTATTCATTTGTTTATTTATTTTTTACTATCTCAAACACTGGAAAAGTAGGAATTGTTTGCCTGTCTATCATTCCTAAAATGTGACTATACTGTGCAATTTAATCATTTAAATCCTTCAGAAATGTTATATATTTAAAAAAATTGTTATTTATGTATTTATTTTATTTATTTATTTATTTATTTTTTACTATCTCAAACATTGGAAGTGTAGGAATTGTTTGCCTGTCTATCATTCCTAAAATTTGACTATATTGTGCAATTTAATCATTTAAATCCTTCAGAAATGTTATATATTTTTAAAAATGTTTATTAATTTATTTATTTTTATTTTTATTTTTTTACTATCTCAAACACTGGAAAGATAGGAATTGTTTGCCTGTCTATCATTCGTAAAATTTGACTATATTGTGCAATTTAATCATTTAAATCCTTCAGAAGTGTTATGTCTTTTTTTTTTAAAATTTAAATTTTTTATTTGTTTTTATTCCTTTCATGAAAATGCAGACATACAAGCCACGTACAGTTGACACTTTCATTGTTTTTTTGTTTCTTATACATTTCCATGATCAGAAAGGAGCAGATGGAAGAATACTATTCTTATATTTATCTGCCCCCTTTTTAACACAAATTATTTTAGATGATTTTATAACTGTTCCCTCCACCAACACCCGAACTCCAACATACCTTTTTAATTTTCGTTTAAGCATTTTCACAATGACACGCCCAATCAAAATTAAAAATCAGTTTGATATAATTCCAGTTGTCTCTTTTTGAAACTCTTTTTAAATTCAAAGTATATTCACGTCACATCTTACCCTAAATATACTTGTTTTTCTTTTTAAAAAAATATCTAAAATGTTTTTTAAAAATCACACTTAACCTCTAAAGGCTTCAGTGGCCACATGCGTGGACAGCACCTTTTAGCTCTTATTTCCAAAATTGTGTACACTACTGAATTGGGGTCTTATGGCCACTTATGTGGACACTTATACTGCCATGTGGTGGTGTCAGAGTATAACATACAATGGAATTTGGGGGGGAAAAAGTGTAAAAATAAGAATTAGCATGTCACTAAACATGAAGTACACGTTTGTGTACTTATGGACTAAGTACATCATATCAAAAGATGATTCTTAGTTTTTGTTCTAATTAGGGTCCAATAAGCCCAAATAGCAAAGAGAAATAAATAAAAAAGCATGTAAACAAACAGCTTGGGCTTTAAGAGGCTAAATATACTTTTTTTCTTTTAAAAAAAAATATCTAAAATGATTTTAAAAAATCAAATTTAAGGCATGAGCCTTTGGTTTTCACTCAGTCCGTTACCCAAACTCATTAGCCCCTCTAAATAATTTGGAATATTCCACAAATGAAATGGTCTCGAGCAGAGCTGGGCAAATATTTTGACTCGGGGGCCACATTGAAAGAAAAACATGTGTCTGGGGGGGCCAATGTGTATGTGTGTATAAATTACATATATATATATATATATAGACCACCTCAAAAAAACGGAATGGAATTTTACAGTTTTTTCACTGAATGGGACACCCAAAATGTACATGAAAATAAAGAAAGTGGGATTTACAATATTAACTATGAACGATAAAACACTGAATATTAACAACATATGAACATCGCTCCTCTTTTACTTCTCAGACCAGCTCCTCCATAGACATCCTTTTACAATAAAAATGTTTTTTAAAAAAACAGCAAAATGTGAATGCAAAGGGTAATAAACACCGACAATATGATATATTATCACTTTTATGCAGAAATTTGTTGTAAAAATCTGTGCAGATTTCAACCATTGAAATACTTTCTACAGTTCAAGACTTACGGTCATTTAAAAAGAGCACTGCACATACATAAAAAATTATGTAGCACGCATGTGGCCCGCGGGCCTTATTTTGCCCAGGTCTGGTATACAGGAAGTTCCATCTTCCCACTCCTCTGCAGGCCACAGGAAGGACAAAAGTAAGTCCACTTGTTTATTTTCTGGTATATTTGATGATATTTCAACTGAAGGCGTCCTGATACTTTTTCACTTCCAACTACACCGATATTGGAGCCTTGAGTACAGGTTGATACTGAGATTGATCCAATACGATATTAGTAAGAATCATACATACTTTCATTATTTTGTAGTGTGGAATGTTGGGAAAGGTTCGATCGGGTGAAATTAGTCAAAGAACAATGGTAGGAACGAGAAACACTAAAGTCTTTCTTTAATAAAGTAGAAAATAAGTGTTTTTTTTGTTTTTTGGTGACATCTAGCGGCCACAGTAATTTATACAGATAAGAGGGTGACACGGTAAGTACAATGATGCGGACACGTTTGTTACTGGCTACTTTCTAATATGTTTTTTTTAAATGTCAGCACAGTCCTGTTTACCGGGAAAAAATGTTTTTATGTAGTTTGATTATTTCTAAAATGTATTTGGCTGCACCAAATGATAATTATATATATATATATATATATATATATATATATATATATATATATATATATATATATATATATATATATATATATATATATATATATATATATATATATATATATATATATATATATATATATATATATATATATATATATATATATATATATATATATATATATATATATATATATATATATATATATATATATATATATATATATATATTAATAAAGTCAAATACAAATAAGGCAACAAGAGAAGTATCCTACACTTCTCTTTTGTAAAGTAAATCTACATGGGCATCTACATCAACTATATGATTTGCCTGAGAAGCTGGACAGGACAAAAAAAAAAAAAAATAAATAAAATAAAATAAAAAATAAAATAAATAAAAATTAAATGTATATATTTTTTTTTAATCGCTGTATTGTGCCTGGTGTCAACATGCTGTTAGAATAAATGCCATGTGGGTATTTTTCATACCTGTATAATTGCTAATTGTATGCTAAAAACTAAATTTGTTGCTTTCAGACCTGTTTCTGATTCATCTTTGACTTAGGAACCTAGTAAAATAAGGAAATAAAGTTTCCTGACATGGGCCAATACACATTTTAAAAAAAGGCACTGATTTGGTGGAATGGCTCAAATACAGCAGGGGACATAAGTATTTGTAATAATCATACAATAAACATATTACAGTGTACAGTTTTTACATTTACTGTGAAGCAGTAACTTTAAAAATAATAGACAGAAAACAGAGTTATTAGGTGTAACGACGTACTCCCTTACCTTGCGCCAAAACTTGAACCTTTCCGCCACCTGCAGCAGTCAAAAAGACAAAATGACAAAAAGTCATGTTTCGTTTACCAGTGATCCATGCAGACAAATGTGCAATGCTCAGCTATACAATGAAATGTATTATTTTGGTGTACAGTACGAAGGAGATTCATATGGCACCATTTGTCGCGGTTTACCTGACACATGAAACGTGACGAATTTGGGTGCGGGTGGGGTGCACTATCCATTTAAGCCACCAGATGGCAGTAGATTGGTGAATATCTTAAAATGTATAAAGTATTTTGGGCGATTCCAACTTTGACCACAGCGTCAGTTGCTATGTAGAGTGGAGCTTTCCATCGTTTTCAGCATACTGCATTGCAAAATGCAGTCAGCGAGATCCACCCAGGAATGAGGACACACAAACCCCTTCCCTACTTTAAAACTATTGCTAAATGTTTTTTTAAACTGTTAAATTTAGTTTCAATTGTAGAAGTATTGAAGGAAAAACAGTAAAGTATAAATAAGTTGAATATGATATTCAATATAAAGTAAATTAACATTATTAGTCGAATTCTATGGTGTATCAAAAATGTGTTCAAAACTATTCAAACTAATGCTTTTATTACTTAAAAATAGGAATTAAAATGTACATTCTGCTGTGCTGTCAACAATATGATTATCTTATTTAATGACATAATTGCTATGGTGTCCTATCCATGATGCAAGCTTTGAATTTTAAAAAAAATTAAAAATATAAATGTATGTATATATCCATCCATCCATCCATTTTTTATCGCTTTTTATATTTGTATACATTCTGTGTGTATATATATATATATATTTATATATATATATATATATATATATATATATATATATATATATATATATATATATATATATATATATATATATATATATATATATATATGTATACTGTATACATATATTTGTATATATATATATATATATATATATATATATATATATATATATATATATATATATATATATATATCCATCCATCCATTTTCTACTGCTTGTTATATTTGTATATATATATATATATATATATATATATATATATATATATATATATATATATATATATATATATATATATATATATATATATATATATATATATATAATACATATATATACTGTATATATATATATATTTGTATATATATCCATCCATCTATTTTCTATTGATTGTTATATTTGTGTATATACATTTATATATATATATATATATATATATATATATATATATATATATATATATATATATATATATATATATATATATATATATATATATATATATATATATCCATCCATCCATTTTCTACCGCTTGTTATATTTGTATATATATATATATATATATATATATATATATATATATATATATATATATATATATATATATATATATATATATATATATATATATATATATATATATATATATACATCCATCCATTTTCTACCGCTTGTTATATTTGTATATATACTGTGTATATATATATATATATATATATATATATATATATATATATATATATATATATATATATATATATATATATATATATATATATATATATATATATATATATATATATATATATCCATCCATCCATTTTCTACCGCTTGTTATATTTATATATATATATATATATATATATATATATATATCCATCCATTTTCTACCGCTTGTTATATTTGTGTATATATATATATATATATATATATATATATATATATATATATATATATATATATATATATATATATATATATATATATATATATATAATTTGTGTATATATATATATATAGTCGACAGTTGACTTTGGAATATTTAGGAGTGAGGAAATTTCACGACTGGATTTGTTGCACAGGTGGCATCCTATGACAGTTCCACGCTGGAAATCACTGAGAGTGGCCCATTATTTCACAAATATTTCTAGAAACAGTCTCCATGCCTAAGTGCTTGATTTTATACACCTGTGGCCTGGCCGAGTGATTAGGACACCTGATTCTGATCATTTGGATGGGCGGCCAAATACTTTTGGCAATATAGTGTATCTCTGACTATTCACACGATGACCTCAACCATAACCGCGATGAAAACTTCCACATATTGATGGCTCACCTTCGATCTTCCGGGTCATCTCCACCGTAGCTGAGCAGGTGAGCAGGGTAATGACGCCTGAAAAAATGCCTACAAGGAAATAAGTCCAGAACGCCACATTTAGGACCTTGCCTTTAAAGAGTTTACCACACAAAACCTCAGCGACATATGCGACAGGATGTGCGTTTTCTCACTTCCTGTTGATGTCCGTCAGCGTGATACCCTTCGAGGACACTTTCAGGTTGACGATGGTGGGTTCAAAGGACCCTGAGAGGAGTTGGAGGGTGGAGGAGACGGCCCTCTCAACTGCACACGGTCCCGTCAACGTCTCAGTGGGGACGGCGTTCAGGTAGATGAAGTTGGAGGCTGCAATCAACATTCACGTGTTGGTAAACGCCACAACATGATGGGGTCAGCTGGATGTGTGTGCACAGGCCCATCTACATTTCTGCCAGTTTGTGCTCGCTGTGTGTGTATTAGTGTTGTCCTGATACCAATATTTTGGTACTTTTCGGTAGTTTGTAATTATTTGTAATTTTTTGTAATTATTTGAAATATGCACATTTAAAATAAGCACAAAAAGACTTGCAAAAACACCTAAAACAAGTAAAATGTCAAATTGTGTTGTTCTTTTGGTAGATTATTTAACTTATTGTAAAAAATGTATCTGAGTTTGTAATTTTTTGTAATTATTTGAAATATGCACATTTAAAATAAGCATAACAAGATTTTCAAAAACACTTAAAACAAGTAAAATGTCAAATTGTGTTCTTCTTTTGGTAGATTATCTTACTAATTGCAAGTAATATATCTGAGTTTGTAATTATTTGTAATTTTTTGTAATTACTTAAAATATGCAGATTTAAAATAAGCACTAAAAGATTTGCAAAAACACCTAAACAAGTAAAATGTCAAATTGTGTTGTTCTTTTGGTAGATTATCTAACTTATTGTAAAAAATGTATCTTAGTTTGTAATTTTTTGTAATTATTTGAAATATGCACATTTAAAATAAGCATAACAAGACTTTCAAAAACACTTAAAACAAGTAAAATGTCAAATTGTGTTGTTCTTTTGGTAGATTATCTTACTAATTTCAAGTAATATATCTGAGTTTGTAATTATTTGTAATTGTTTGTAATTACTTAAAATATGCAGATTTAAAATAAGCACAAAAAGACTTGCAAAAACACCTAAAACAAGTAAAATGTCAAATCGTGTTGTTCTTTTGGTAGATTATCTAACTTATTGTAAAAAATGTATCTGAGTTTGTAATTTTTTGTAATTATTTGAAATATGCACATTTAAAATAAGCATAACAAGATTTTCAAAAACACTTAAAACAAGTAAAATGTCAAATTGTGTTGTTCTTTTGGTAGATTATCTTACTAATTGCAAGTAATATATCTGAGTTTGTAATTATTTGTAATTGTTTGTAATTACTTAAAATATGCAGATTTAAAATAAGCACTAAAAGACTTGCAAAAACACCTAAAACAAGTAAAATGTCAAATCGTGTTGTTCTTTTGGTAGATTATCTAATTTATTGTAAAAAATGTATCTTAGTTTGTAATTTTTTGTAATTATTTGAAATATGCACATTTAAAATTAAGCATAACAAGATTTTCAAAAACACTTAAAACAAGTAAAATGTCAAATTGTGTTGTTCTTTTGGTAGATTATCTTACTAATTGCAAGTAATATATCTGAGTTTGTAATTATTTGTAATTGTTTGTAATTACTTAAAATATGCAGATTTAAAATAAGCACTAAAAGACTTGCAAAAACACCTAAAACAAGTAAAATGTCAAATCGTGTTGTTCTTTAGGTAGATTATCTAACTTATTGTAAAAAATGTATCTTAGTTTGTAATTTTTTGTAATTATTTGAAATATGCACATTTAAAATAAGCATAACAAGACTTTCAAAAACACTTAAAACAAGTAAAATGTCAAATTGTGTTGTTCTTTTGGTAGATTATCTTACTAATTGTAAGTAATATATCTGAGTTTGTAATTATTTGTAATTGTTTGTATCTACTTAAAATATGCAGATTCAAAATAAGCACTAAAAGACTTGCAAAAACACCTAAAACAAGTAAAATGTCAAATCGTGTTGTTCTTTTGGTAGATTATCTAACTTATTGTAAAAAATGTATCTTAATTTGTAATTTTTTGTAATTATTTGAAATATGCACATTTAAAATAAGCATAACAAGACTTTCAAAAACACTTAAAACAAGTAAAATGTCAAATTGTGTTGTTCTTTTGGTAGATTATCTTACTAATTGCAAGTAATATATCTGAGTTTGTAATTATTTGTAATTGTTTGTAATTACTTAAAATATGCAGATTTAAAATAAGCACTAAAAGACTTGCAAAAACACCTAAAACAAGTAAAATGTCAAATCGTGTTGTTCTTTTGGTAGATTATCTAACTTATTGTAAAAAATGTATCTTAGTTTGTAATTTTTTGTAATTATTTGAAATATGCACATTTAAAATAAGCATAACAAGATTTTAAAAAACACTTAAAACAAGTAAAATGTCAAATTGTGTTGTTCTTTTGGTAGATTATCTTACTAATTGCAAGTAATATATCTGAGTTTGTAATTATTTGTAATTGTTTGTAATTACTTAAAATATGCAGATTTAAAATAAGCACTAAAAGACTTGCAAAAACACCTAAAACAAGTAAAATGTCAAATCGTGTTGTTCTTTTGGTAGATTATCTTACTAATTGTAAGTAATATATCTGAGTTTGTAATTATTTGTCATTGTTTGTAATTATTTAAAATATGCAGATTTAAAATAAGCACTAAAAGACTTGCAAAAACGCTGAAAACAAGTAAAAGGTCAAATTGTGTTGTTCTTTTGGTAGGTTATCGTACTTATTGTAAGTAATGTATCTGAGTTTGTAATTATTTGTAATTGTTTGAAATATGCACATTTAAAATAAGCACAAAAAGACTTGCAAAAACACCTAAAACAAGTAAAATGTCAAATCGTGTTGTTCTTTTGGTAGATTATCTAACTTATTGTAAAAAATGTATCTGAGTTTGTAATTTTTTGTAATTATTTGAAATATGCACATTTAAAATAAGCATAACAAGATTTTCAAAAACACTTAAAACAAATAAAATGTCAAATTGTGTTGTTCTTTTGGTAGATTATCTTACTAATTGCAAGTAATATATCTGAGTTTGTAATAATTTGTAATTGTTTGTAATTACTTAAAATATGCAGATTTAAAATAAGCACTAAAAGACTTGCAAAAACACCTAAAACAAGTAAAATGTCAAATCGTGTTGTTCTTTTGGTAGATTATCTAACTTATTGTAAAAAATGTATCTTAGTTTGTAATTTTTTGTAATTATTTGAAATATGCACATTTAAAATAAGCATAACAAGACTTTCAAAAACACTTAAAACAAGTAAAATGTCAAATTGTGTTGTTCTTTTGGTAGATTATCTTACTAATTGTAAGTAATATATCTGAGTTTGTAATTATTTGTAATTGTTTGTAATTACTTAAAATATGCAGATTTAAAATAAGCACAAAAAGACTTGCAAAAACACCTAAAACAAGTAAAATGTCAAATCGTGTTGTTCTTTTGGTAGATTATCTAACTTATTGTAAAAAATGTATCTTAGTTTGTAATTTTTTGTAATTATTTGAAATATGCACATTTAAAATAAGCATAACAAGACTTTCAAAAACACTTAAAACAAGTAAAATGTCAAATTGTGTTGTTCTTTTGGTAGATTATCTTACTAATTGTAAGTAATATATCTGAGTTTGTAATTATTTGTAATTGTTTGTAATTACTTAAAATATGCAGATTTAAAATAAGCACTAAAAGACTTGCAAAAACACCTAAAACAAGTAAAATGTCAAATCGTGTTGTTCTTTTGGTAGATTATCTAATTTATTGTAAAAAATGTATTTTAGTTTGTAATTTTTTGTAATTATTTGAAATATGCACATTTAAAATAAGCATAACAAGACTTTCAAAAACACTTAAAACAAGTAAAATGTCAAATTGTGTTGTTCTTTTGGTAGATTATCTTACTAATTGTAAGTAATACATCTGAGTTTGTAATTATTTGTCATTGTTTGTAATTATTTAAATTATGCAGATTTAAAATAAGCACTAAAAGACTTGCAAACACACTTAAAATAAGTAAAATGTCAAATTGTGTTGTTCTTTTGGTAGGTTATCGTACTTATTGTAAGTAATGTATCTGAGTTTGTAATTATTTGTAATTATTTGAAATATGCACATTTAAAATAAGCACAAAAAGACTTGCAAAAAACACTCAAAACAAGTTAAATTCAATTAATACAGCTTTTCTAAATAAAGGGGACAACAAAAAATGTCATTTATTGGCTTTATTTTAGCAAAAAAAAATCCAGAATAGTGGGCGTTTTGATGATCAGCATATATTCTCCTTATTAATGACAACAGATGCAAAATAAATTGCACACCTTACTCTAGTCACTCAACAGACTAGTGTTGTCCCCATACCAATATTTTGGCACCGGTACCAAAATTATTTTGCTACTTTTCGGTACTTTTTGCTACTTTTCTAAATAAAGGGGACCACAAAAAATGTCATTATTGGCTTTATTTTAACAAAAAATCTTAGGGTACATTAAACATATGTTTATTATTGCAAATTTGTCCTTAAATAAATTAGTGAACATACAAGACAACTTGTCTTTTAGTAGTAAGTAAACAAACAAAAGGCTCCTAATTTAGTCTGCTGACATATTGTCATGATCCGTGGTCCGGATCATGCTTTGTGTTTTCTGTTTGTTTTGGACTCCTGTAGTTCCTGTTTGTGCACCTCCTGAGTTTAGTCACCATGGTTACTTATGATTTTCACCTGCCGCTGGTGTTCGGGACACTCACCTGGCTCTAATCAAGAGACACTATTTAAGCCTGTCTTTGCCAGTCAGTCGGCCTGGCGTCATTGTTCGGTTCATGTCTGATTCCAAGTGTATGCTAAGTGTTCGCTTCATGCCTTGTATACGTAAGTTGTTGTTTGTTCATGCCCCAGCTAGTAAGTTTTCCTTGTCATAGTTTATGCTAAGTGTTAGTTTAGCTCCAAGTGCGATCAGTGCGTTGTGCCTTGGCCTTGTTTTCCGTTTTTTTGTAGTACTTTGAGTTTTGAGAAGATTAATAAATATGTTCCTACCTGCACGCCTTGTCCGGAATAGTCCTTTTTGCATCCCGGGAGAACAAACCTCGCAGTAAGCTGGAAAGACCCCGCCGTGACAGAATGACATGACACGCTTCCGTCAGTCTACCCCAGGGCAGCTGTGGCTACGAAAGTAGCTTACCACCACCAGGTGTGAATGAATGATGGGTTTTTAACATGTAAAGCGACTTTGGGTACTTAGAAAAGCG
>NC_084748.1:42490305-42515305 GCF_033978785.1 Entelurus aequoreus | reverse complement strand
TTTGACGTGTGTTTGGCGTCATTGTCCTGTTGGAACGCCCAACTGCACCCAAGACCCAACCTCCGGACTGATGATTTTAGATTGGAGGTAATCCTCCTTTTTCATTGTCAAATTTACTCTCTGTAAAGCACCAGTTCCATTGGCAGCAAAACAGGCCCAGAGCATAATACTACCACCACCATGCTTGACGGTATGTCTGGTGTTCCTGGGATTAAAGGTCTCGCCTTTTTTCCTCCAAACATATTGCTGGGTATTGTGGCCAAACAGCTCCATTTTTGTTTCATCTGACATCACATGGACAAAGATAAGACCTTCTGGAGGAAAGTTCTGTGGTCAGATGAAACAAAAATTGGCCACAATACCCAGCAATATGTTTGGAGGAGAAAAGGTGAGGCCTTTAATCCCAGGAACACCATGAACCAAACTTCATGAATGTTTTTTGTGACCAACAAGTATGTGCTCCAATCACTCTATCACAAAAAAACAAGATTTGTAGGAATTATTGGAAACTCAAGACAGCCATGACATTATGTTCTTTATAAGTGTATGCAAACTTTTGACCACGACTGTATATGCATATATATAAACACACGCACACACACACAAACACACACACATATATACAAAGAGTGTCCGCCCTGAGATCGGTAGGTCAGGAGTTCAAACCCCGGCCGAGTCATACCAAAGACTATAAAAATGGGACCCATTACCTCCCTGCTTGGCTCTCAGCATCAAGGGTTGGAATTGGGGGTTAAATCACCAGAAATGATTCCCGGGCATGGCTACCGATGCTGCTCACTGCTCCCCTCACCTCCCAAGGGTGTGGTACTTTAACTTTAACTATGCATACAGACGTCGATCGAGCCTTTTAGCTTCGTCATTAACCCTCTCCCTGCTTCCTTATAATTCGACTGCATAATCATTATTATTTTCCTCTCATCAAACCAGTAGAAAAGATGATGAAAGAGTTACTACGAAACCCCGTCATCCACTACAAAGGACGTTGGGCGGTACTGCATCAAAAAGCGACATCAGTGTGTAAAGGGTATCACCACATGGGCTCAGGGACACTTCAGAAAACCACTGTCAGTAACTACAGTTGGTCGCTACATCTGTGAGTGCAAGTTAAAACTCTACTATGCAAAGGGAAAGCCATTTATCAACAACACCCAGAAACGCCGCCGGCTTCACTGGACTGATGCAAAGTGTAAAACTGTTCTGTGGTCTGACGAGTCCACATTTCAAATTGTTTTTGGAAACTGTGGACGTCGTGTCCTCCGGAACAAAGAGGAAAAGAACCATCCGGATTGTTATAGGGGCAAAGTTGAAAAGCCAGCATGTGTGATGGTATGGGGGTGTATTAGTGCCCAAGGCATGGGTAACTTACACATCTGTGAAGGCACCATTAATGCTGAAAGGTACATACATGTTTTGGAGCGACATATGTTGCCATCCAAGCAACGTTATAATGGACGCCCCTGATTATTTCAGCAAGACAATGACAAGCCACGTGTTAAAACAGTTCCTCAGTTTCCATACGTTTACTGAGTGTTGTTAAAAGGAAAGGCCATGTAACACAGTGGTGAAAATGCCCTTGCAATGTGTTGCTGCCATTAAATTCTAAGTTAATGATTATTTGCAACAAAAAAAAAGTGATTTTCTCAGTTTGAACATTAAATATCTTGTCTTTGCAGTCTATTCAATTGAATATAAGTTGAAAAGGATTTGCAAATCATTGTATTCTGTTTTTATTTACCATTTACACAACGTGACAACTTCACTGGTTTTGGGTTTTGTACATCAACAATATGATTTGCCGGAGTAGCTAGGCAGGTAAAAAAAAAAACAAAGTAGAAGAAGAACACACCCCAAAAAATATTTTTACCCAAGATGATTATTAGGTTCCAGGAACTTGTATTTTTTAGTGTCTCAGGAGGAATGTCTGTGGAGGTTTGATAGTTTTTTTGTTTGTTTTGACACTCCCGCTACTGAATGGCTTGTAGAAAAACAAAAAAACTTTTCTGCCCTACCAGAGACAGGGTGTGCACAGACTTGCCTATTCCCATCTGTTGGGTTTGGTAAGTGAGTCCTGAGGCCATTTTAAATGCCTGGTGAAATCACTTGACAACGCAATGTTGTTTTTTTTGTGGAGGAATCCTTTTTGCATCTGTTCAAAACACTGTTGACATTGTGGAAAAAACGTACCCGCATCAGCAGTGGCAGACGTTATGGTTGTCTTTGGATCCGCCTTCATGGCCAGACCAAAACTTCCTCTGTAGGTAGTGCTGTCTCTCACCACAAATGTTCCCGGTTCTTTGTCCCGGACCAGGGCCTCAGCTAGGATGGATAGAACACCACAATGCTATCATTGACATAAATCTGCATCTGTTATTGCATGATGTGAACTGACTTCCCAGGTTGGGGCCCAATGAAATGCCTCTAGAACGTCAACAAAATAACGGATTAAATAATATAATCCACATGACATAAGTCATTATAGGACACCAGACTCTTAACAGCCAATAACAAAGAAATGTAATGCCTAGTAGTGATTAAAATGTTGTAATTGAATGTTAAGAATGAACATTGATGCCTCAAGAATCCTGTTTATCTGGGCTTGAGCCCGTTATTTGATTTTATTTTTATTTTTATTAAGGATAGCTGGTTGCCCCAACAACCCACTAGTCTTCCTGGGGTCCACAAACTCAACACAATTACAAGTAAAAACATATAATAATAACTACACAAATACAGAAACAAATAAAAGCATCAATAAGAAAACGAGCAAACAATTTACAGTCACAGAATAACAATTACCATATAAATATAACTACACAATACAAAACCAAACAAAAAAAAAACACAAAAAAAAACTCGTTATAAGAGTAATCGTAATGAATAAAATATTTTGAAAGAAGTCTTTGATAATTCCTGGTGTTTAGAATTTAGAATTGATTAATAATCAGTGACACCTCGGTTTTTGTTCAAAAAGGTCACCTAAATCGTAAGGGAACAAGTTTTCTTAAAGGAAACCATGTATATGCAATTATCCCATCCCAGACACAAAACACACTTTATAAAGAATAATTATAATGAATTAAACATTTTGAAATAAGTCTTTAGGAATTATCAATCAGTGACACTTCGGTTTTTGTTCAAAAAGGTCACTTAAATCGTAAGGGAACAATTGTTCTTAAAAGAAACCATATATAAGCAATTATCCCATCCAGACACAAAACACACTTTATAAAGAATAATTATAATGAATGAAACATTTTTGAAAGAAGTCTTTGATCATTCCTGGTGTTTAGAATTTAGAATTGATTAATAATTAGTGACACCTCGGTTTTTGTTCAAAAAAGTCACTTAAATCGTAAGGGAACACGTTTTCTTAAAGGAAACCGTACATATGCAATTATCCCATCCCAGACACAAAACACACTTTATAAAGAATAATTATAATGAATGAAACATTTTTGAAAGAAGTCTTTGATCATTCCTGGTGTTTAGAATTTAGAATTGATTAATAATCAGTGACACCTCGGTTTTTGTTCAAAAAGGTCACTTAAATCGTAAGGGAACAATTTTTCTTAAAGGGAACCATATACAGTATTAATGCAATTATCCCATCCCAGACCCAAAACACACTTTATAAAGAATAATTATAATGAATTAAACATTTTAAAATAAGTCTTTGATAATTCCTGGTGTTTAGAATTTAGAATTGATTAATAATCAGTGACACCTTGGTTTTTGTTCAAAAAGGTCACTTAAATCGTAAGGGAACTATTTTTCTTAAAGGAAACCATACATATGCAATTATCCCATCCCAGACCCAAAACACACTTTATAAAGAATAATTATAATGAATGAAACATTTTAAAATAAGTCTTTGATAATTCCTGGTGTTTAGAATTTAGAATTGATTAATAATCAGTGACACCTCGGTTTTTGTTAAAAAAAATCACTTAAATCGTAAGGGAACAAGTTTTCTTAAAGGAAACCATACATATGCAATTATCCCATCCCAGACCCAAAACACACTTTATAAAGAATAATTATAATGAATGAAACATTTTTGAAAGAAGTCTTTGATCATTCCTGGTGTTTAGAATTTAGAATTGATTAATAATCAGTGACACCTCGGTTTTTGTTCAAAAAGGTCACTTAAATAGTACGAGAATCATTTTTCTTAAAGGAAACCAGGAAATCATACCGACTGGCACACACTAGCTATGGAAATGATATCGGTAGAACAAAAATGCATTCAGTTTAGATAATAATGAGTCATGTATTGGAATATAGGATCCATTATTCAAATTTGTTTTAACTATTAAATTAACCGTAAATATGACGTCTTGTATCTTTGTGGAAAATATTGGACACAATGTTTTGTCAAGCAAGTGTAAGCCACTATGACTATTGTTCATTTTTTTTAATGTTTTTTTGTTATTTTTTTAAATAAATGGCTGTGATGATAATGTCAATGAGGGATTTCTATGTTGGAATTATTATTAATATTGATACTGTTGTTGATAGTATTCTTTTTTTTTTGACTACTTTTGGATTGTTTTGTGTCATGTTTGCGTGTCTTCTCAAATGCTCTGTTGATTGCTATTCTGAATGTTGCTTTGGTTTTGGAATTGGAATTGTATAATTATGGTATTATTGTGTATTATTTTGTTGGATTGATTAATAAAAGAAAATTAAAAAAAAAAAAGGAAACCATGTAAATCTAATTATCCCATCCCAGACACAAAACACACTTTATAAAGAATAATTATACTTTTAAATGCAGAGAACAATGTGGAATACATATAAATAATGAGTGAAATGGATAAATGAACACTTAATATTATTTTAACCTTTCTGCGCCGGTGAACATAGATGGAGAAGGGGAGGGGAGGGCCACAATAATATGACCCCTTTAATGCGCCTTATAATCCGGTGCGCCTTTAGTATGAAAAAAGACCTGACTAGACCCGCTCATCGGCAGTGCGCCTTATAATCCGGTGCGCCCTATGGTCCGGAAAACACGGTCGATGATTATTGCGATAATTTTTGTGATTAATCACGAGTTAACGTGTTATTGAGTTTACTTAACCGGACTGCATCTCTGTCTAGACTGGAGCCTGCAGTGCCTCAGACTGGAAGTCTCTGCAGAGAGTGGTGAGGACGGTTCAAAAGATCATCAGGACTCTTCTTCCTTCTATCTGGGAAATCGCAAAAAAGCCGCTGCCTGACCAGGGCTCAGAAATTCTACAGAGACTCCTCCCACTCCCACCAAGGACTGTTTTCACTGCTGGACTCTAGAAAGAGGTTCCACAGCCTCCGTAGCAAAACCTCCAGGTTCTGTAACAGCTTCTTCCCTCTAAAAGACTCTTGAACGCATCATAATAATCCCCTTAAATCCCCCCAAAAACGGATTAACTGGCTGGACTATAAAGACAATATAACATACATCCATAAATGTGGATGCATATGCAAAAGTGCAATATATATCTGTACAGTAATCTATTTATTTATACCTGCACCTTATTGCTCTTTTATCCTGCACTACAACGAGCTAATGCAACTAAATTTTGTTCTCATCTGTAATGTAAAGTTCAAATTTGAATGACAATAAAAGGAAGTCTAAGTCTCTAAGTCTAAAGGGATTTTGTGCTAAAAAACCACTGCCATGAAGGGTCAAATGTTAGAGATTCTTACCCTCTGCTCTGCTGATATTTGGTCGGAACCAAAATTTCGAAGAGTCCATGACAAACGTCATTGTTGGCTGACTGCCATAGACTGGGGAACCTAAAAGAGGAATGGAATGTATTGCATGAAGTCAAGTATTTATAAGTAAAATACTCTGTAGACACAAGGCAACAGCTCACCGTGAGGAGTGAATGGCTTCTGCGGTGAGCCGTTTTCTGATACGGGAGATGTGTTGACCTGCATGTCATGGTGTGGTACGCCATTGATCAGCAACATAGGGACATCAGTAAAAGAGCCAGACAGCGACAGTTCAGGACTGCTAAGCGAATAGTTGCTGGGCGTCTCCTGCCTAGGAGAATTGCTATGGGTGTCATAGGTCCTTGTCCTGCATCCGTCACTGTAGACGATAGACTCTTGACAGTCGGCTTCTTCACCGGTCAAAGACAAGGTGCTGTGTAGAAAAAATAGGCATATGAACACATTACATTTTGGTCTTCCTAACAAAATCATACACAGTCGTGGTCAAACGTTTACATACACTTGTAAAGAACATAATGTCATGGCTGTCTTGAGTTTCCAATAATTTCTACAACTCTTATAGTTAAAGTACCAATGATTGTCACACACACACTAGGTGTGGCGAAAATATTCTCTGCATTTGACCCATCACCCTTGATCACCCCCTGGGAGGTGAGGGGAGCAGTGGTGATTTAACCCCCAATTCCAACCCTTGATGCTGAGTGCCAAGCAGGGAGGTAATGGGTCCCATTGTTATAGTCTTTGGTTTGAACTCACAACCTACCGACACTCTAACCACTAGGCCACTGAGTATTGCTGGGTATTGTGGCCAAACAGCTCAATTTTTGTTTCATCTGACATCACATGGACAAAGATAAGACCTTCTGGAGGAAAGTTCTGTGGTCAAGTATGTGCTCCAATCACAAAAAAATAAGAGTTGTAGAAATGATTGGAAACTCAAGACAGCCATGACATTATGTTCTTAACAAGTGTAACTTTTGACCATGACTGTACTTACTGTACCAGAAACTGTCTGTGACTAAGAATTTTCATAGTCAAATCTGATTTGTTAGCAATTTTTAGGACAAGGAATGTCACCTTTACGGTGTGGAATGTGCTTGTACTTGTGCAGGAAGTTAAGTTCCAACTTATAATATTCCTGAAGCAGGAAGTTTGTTAAGACCATGAAGCACAAATTCCAGTGGACTTCAAAGAGTTTCTGTCAAACCATTTGATGCCTCATAAGGGAGAAGCTGTGCTCTGTCTACACTGTCTAAAGTGCCGACAGAAGTCTGCCACTACCATGGGTTTAAGGAATACTTCGAGGATCTTCTCAATCCCAGTGACCTCCCATACCGCAAGCACAGTCACAAACCGAGGCACTGCATGGTTGAGGTTGTCAAAAAACTAGGTTTGGATTATTTAAGGCTCTGGATGTTGCAGAAATATTATATTTGATATGTCTCTGCACCATTGCCTGGAGGTGAGGAACAGTACCTCTGGTTTAGTAGGCTGGATAGTGGTTCCCCTTTTCAAGAGAAGTAACAGCAGGGTATTACAACTATAAGGGGGTAGTCACTCTCTTAAGCCTCTGTGGGAAAATGTATTCCAGACCACCGAAGATAACAGTCCAGTTGTTAGTCCAACCTCAGATACAGGAGTTGCAATGTGGTATTCATACTGGTCAAAGAAAATTGGACCAGCTCTACACCCTACATTGATAGACACTGTCACAGAAGAATCTAAGTATTTTACATTCGTAAAGACCGGTAAAGACATAAATATAGATGCACTTCTATTGGCTGCAAGTAAATTAGTAAGTTGTACCTGCCAAGGATGTAGCTGGTATCTGAGCATGTTGATGTGGAGAGTAGGGAGGCGGCACTGTTTCTATTGGAGTAGGATAGGCGTAAGGATCCTTGGGAGCAGGACAAATCTTGCCGCATCGAGGAATTCTGTCGGAGTGAACTCCCACATGGCAGCAGAGACTGTGAAGAGGAAGGGGATCCAGAAAAGACCACTGCACCTGGAGGACTAAAGCTGAGACTCGGTGGTCTGGGGATGGCGATAGGGGGGGACTTCGAGGAACGACATCCATCTGCGAAGGAGAGAAAATGATTCATAGTCGGAAAGGCTAAAATTAGGGTAGTACGGTACATGTGTTAGGATTCAGATTTTTTTGGTACAGAGCTTTCACATTTTAAGTGTACATTCAGCATTGCAATGTAGGTGAGGCATTCGACATAGAGGCTGAGGGAGTCATGGTAAGGTATGACGGTAAGGAGACTCAAGAGCTAAGAGACTCTCTTCCGTTGTTAAAGTTTTCTGTTTTTGAACACTTTGCCTTGCGGTGTAACGGACTGAGACAAGTGGATAAGAAGGACCTGGTATGCCACCATTTTTGAGAAGAAATGGAAAACGTTGTCTCTGAGCTGGAACTATCAATGCTGTACATTTATAATAGGTAAAAAGTCGGGATGCGCCAATGAATCGGCCATTGACCAGTATCGGACGATTTTTTGTGAAAAAGTACCATATGTGATCGGCCAAAGCCAATAAATGCCTTACAAGTGGATCACAAAGGCCAATCCCCACTGGCTGATACTTTATTTCTTGTTGGTCCCTCAGAAGCAGCTAGCAGCTAACAGTGTGTGTTCATACACAGTGTGGAGCCACATCTATTCAGGTAGAAATATCACAGAGTACATAACCAAACATCATCGACAATCAAACCATGATTGTAACAATCCACATTTTGTGTTATTAATGCGTGAAACTGGGATCTAAGCACCGTGTATCTGAATACAAGTGCTTCCACAGCATCGATACAAATTATGTATTCTTACAAAATAGAAAATCTGGTGTCCTTAAGTAATTTTTTGTATTGTCATTAAAAGCGTGTTTGTGCCCTTTCATGTTTAATTAAAGCAAACTAATGGTCTAGTCATGGTAATAAAACCTTGACAATTATCTGTCTAGGGTAAACTTATTATTGACGAAAAATTATATTGATCTGCGATTATTGCGATTAATTCTGAGTTCACTAAGAACAAACTGCGATTAAGCGTGATTAAATATTTCAATCGTTTGACAGCCCCAGTTATTAATGATGTACAGTACAGGCCAAAAGTTTGGACACACCTTTTCATTCAATGCGTTTTCTTTATTTTCATGACTATTCACATTGTAGATTGTCACTGAAGGCATCAACACTATGAATGAACACATGTGGAGTTATGTACTTAACAAAAAATGGTGAAATAACTGAAAACATGTTTTATATTCTAGTTTCTTCAAAATTGCCACCCTTTGCGCTGATTTAGGTTTTGCACACTCTTGGCATTCTCTCGATGAGCTTCAAGAGGTAGTCACCTGAAAGGGTTTTCACTGCACGGGTGGCATAGTTTTGATGCCTTCAGTGACAATCTACAATGTAAATAGTCATGAAAATAAAGAAAACAAATTGGAATAAGAAGGTGTGTCCAAACTTTTGGCCCGTACTATATATTATTGGATATTACCCTTATTACACGGTGAACTATAACACAATTTATATAGTTTATAACACAGTATGTTGACAAATATTGGATTACTTTTAGCATCTTAAATGCACAAAATGTATAAAGGTATAGATGTGTGTGTCCAGCTTAAAGGAAACGGCAGGCTGTCTTCTTCTAATAGATTTATTACAATCTATGGCAAGCTAGGTAATGTTTGCTGTGGTCTGGAACAACATGGCACACAAACAACTATCTGAAATGCAGCCAATATTACATACAGATAACGCTTCATTAGACATGCAAATATAAATTATATACAAAGAGGATGAAAGTAAAGGATATTAAATTAACACAAATATACCTACAAATGAGGCATAATGATGCAATATGTACATACAGCTAGCCTAAATAGCATGTTAGCATTGATTAGCTTGCAGTCATGCACTGACCAAATATGCCTGATTCTCCACTCCAACAAGTCAATAACATCATCAAAGCGCACCTTATATCTGTTTATATTCTTTTATTTTATTTCTGATTATTATTATTAATGTATTATTTCTTTTTTGTTTATTTAATTGATGTATTTGTAGATACTACTTTGTTTTTTTGCTGTTTCTTTCTCTTTGTTTGGGGGGGTGGTATGGTTGGGATATAAACAAAAAATATTTTGACATTTAGGGCAGACAACAGATGTATGATGTATGTGAATATGATGTAGTGATAGGAATGTCGGATGCTGGATGTCAATAAAAAAAAATGAAAAGAAAAATAGAAGAAAAGAAAAGAAAATGCATTGAAATGAGAAATAAATAAATAAATAAATAAAACAAAAGTGCTCATTTGTGCATTTATGCACAGCACAAAAATTTTGGTGGACAAAATGAGACAAGGAAGGAGTGGAAGGTTTTAAATGTCAACAAACCGTTGCATCACAGTCCACACTGTGGTGAGTTCAAGAACCGCCAAAATTAATAATAATAATAATAATAGATTTTATTTGTAAAAAGCACTTTACTTTGAGTAAACAACCTCGAATTGCTATAGTGTATTAAAAAAAATACAAAATTTAAAAAATTAAAATTAAAATTAAAATAAAAAGATAATAAAAAAAAAAAATAAAAATAAAAACTAGAACAGCCAAATAGCTAAAACTAGTATGCATATATCTAAAAAAAAAAAAAAAAGGCTTTTAGTAATTAGTAGGACAAAACCACATTCGCCAAATACTCTCATTAGTGAAGCAAAATGTATCAGTTTGCAGATTGCAGAATTTTATCTTTCATTTAAAAATCATTAAACACAATTTATTTTGTTTTATGTTCTGTATTTTATTCCTTTACTGTACCAAAAACAAACTCAACCCCGACCTTAAAACTGTTATTTTTTGATGTTCATACACCCGTTTTTTAGCACAGTAAAGAAACAAGCATGCAGGAAAAAAAGCTGTTTTACTTCATGCTTTCATTTTATACTCCCAAAAAGGGTTTGGCCTGTGTACACACGCACAAAACAACTCCTGAAATGTTATCATGCAGGTCCCTGCCTGCACATCACAGGGGTAATCCGTCCTAATTGGATCGATCATAACAAAAAAAAAAAACGGTGCACTTTTTCAACATCCCTGAAAGTGGTTCCAACTTGTTTTCGTTCCCATCCGGTTCTGCCTGCATCTCTAGTGTTGATGGAAACTAAGAACTCTGTTTATGCACGCAGTAAAGTAAAAACCGTTGTCGTCAAAGTTATACAAAGTTAGGCAAAGCTGCATAACGTGAGCAATGTCCATATAAGGGCGACGGCGCAATCTGCATGTTTTAGCCGGTTGGTACTGTTTTGCATTGCACTGTGCAATCCTGTGTTCAGAACATTAGAGTTCACTGCGTTTGCACGTTTCGGGCAGTTGTGCACATTTTCTATTGAAAGGTGTTTGCTTCCCTCAAGATTATGTCCACAGAAATGCACAAAAAGGTCTGATTGTTCCATTTTCATTCAAAGCAAAGGCAAAGTGAATGCAACATATTTGATGTAGCCTCAGATGTTAAGGGTGTGGTTCATGGTCTGGGCAGAAGTCCCAGAGTCACTAAAGTGCCGCAATTACCCTTACAATAAAGTTCATTGCTACTAAAAAGGAAAAAAAATTGGTGCCAGTAAGTATAGTAAGAACTAAGTGCACAACTTAAAGTAATAATATAGCAGACTTGGTAGATATGTACCGTATATGAATAGATCATGTAATAAAGACAACTTTACATGGTGCACCATTTACTCGTCCTTAGTTTAACCCAGGGGTCGGCAACCCAAAATTGTTGAAAGAGCCGTATTGTACCAAAATTACAAAAAAACAAATCTGTGTGGAGCCGCAAAAAATGAAAAGCCGTGTATAATTTTTATAATGAAAGCAACACATGAAGTAAGTGTCTATATTAGTGTGGAGGGGGGCGTGGCCTGCGGGCCTGCCGCGGAGCGGGGGTGTGCAAGGATTGGCCTCGAAGACAGCGGCTAGTGAGTAGATTGCCCAGCCGGGCCTTGTTATCTAATCACCTCGTCGCCCTTATTAGCAGCAGCCGGAGCGAGAGACGTGGTTGGGAGTTGCTGGTGAGCCGAGACATGAGAGCGAGAGACGTTTTGCTGGGAAGCAAAACCAGACTACTTGTTACCTCAGACTACCGGGCTCACGGAGGATCTTTGTGTCAGAAGAACCCACATGGGGGCAACCTCCACAATTAGCTATAATAGCCTACTATCAAAATGACTATGTGTCGCAGGCTGAAGCAAATCGTCGTTGACGGAAATGTTGAAATGTAATATTTATTCTACACATTTTTACAACATTAGAAAGCATGAGTCATTACTCAGAAGGTGAGATAACTCCAGGAAATTACTGGCTTTTAATGGCCAAAGGTATAGATTTGTGTGTCCGAGTTAAAGGAAACGGCAGGCTGTCTTCTTTTAACGGATTTATTACAATCTTTGGCAAGCTAGGTAATGTTTGCTGTGGTCTGGAACAACATGGCACAGAAATGCAGCCAATATTACATACAGATAATGTGTCATGAGACATGCAAAACTAAATTATATACAAAGAGGATACAAGTAAAGGATATCAAATGAGCTCAACTATACCTACAAATGAGGCATAATGATGTACATATAGCTAGCCTAAATAGCATGTTAGCATTGATTAGCTATGCACTGACCAAATATGCCTGATTAGCACTCCAACAAGTCAATAACATCAACAAAGCGCACCTTTGCGCATTCACGCACAGCACAAAACTTTTGGTGGACAAAATGAGACAAAGGAGGAGTGGAAGATTTTACATGTCAACAAGCTGTTGCGTCACATTCCACACTATGGTGAGTTCAAGAACGGCCGAAATTAGTAGGACAAAACGACGTTCGCCAAATACTCTCATCAGTGAAGCATACACACAAACATATTACACAGCGGGCTTTCTAACAATTTTTAAGGTTAATGTCATGTTTGTTCTCAAACAAAAAACATACTAAAACACAAAAAATATTTTTCCCCCCATCTTTTTCCATTTTCAATCCTTTTTTAAAAAATGCTCCAGGGAGCCACCAGGGCGGCACTAAAGAGCCACGTGCGGCTCGAAAGCCGCGGGTTGCTGACCACCGGTTTATACGGTTGATAGACAATTGCCCTAGCCAATAAGATCACGAGTTGTTGTCAGTAAGGCCTTCTAGCTGGCCTTACGCTGTGATTGGATACTCACTTGGGACTCCCAAGTGAGTATCCAATCACAAGTTACGAAAACAGGAAGTGGCCATACGAGCCATAGAAAGCCCCAGAAAACTCACAAAGAAGGAGAGCGAAATGTTGATAAGGCGGCAGATATATATTTGCAAGGCCATTTTCAAAAAGGATACTTAAGAGAAACTAGAAAATTCCCGCGGAAATTTTGATGGGCCTGCTATCTGTGCCCTGGACCTCTGCCTGGGGGTCGCCGGAAGCCGCCGTACTTATTAGATGGTGCCGAGTGTCTGAATGCGTTAGTTTTAATTGACACAGAGCTAGCCTAAATCAGTAGCATGTTTACATTAAAATGCTAACACATAGCATGTGTGCTAAGGATAGCATGATAACAGTCAGCATGTTTCATATACCAAGTTATACGACTCAACGGTGTATGTCTGCGGAAGTAGAAAAAAAAGTGTAAAAATGGATGAAAAAGTTAGCAAGCTTAAGTTGCTATCGTTTGCATGCTAACAGTTTACAAGTGTCACATACCAAGTTATATCACTCTGGGTGAAACGGTAGCAAAAGTAGCTCAAAAAGTTAGCATGCGAATAGTAACATGCTAGCATGATAACGTTAACATGCTATCACGCTAACGTTAACATGCTAACATGCTAACGTTAACATGCTAACAGTTAACAAGTGTCACATACCAAGTTATATGATTTTAAGGTGTATGGCTGGGGAATTAGAGAACATTTGTTTAATTTAGCAAAAAAAAAAAAGTTAGCACTTTAATGTTAGCATGCTAACATATCGAGTTATATCACTCTGGGTGAAACGATAGCAAAAGTAGCTCAAAAGGTTAGCATGCGAATAGTAACATGCTAGCATGATAACGTTAACATGCTATCATGCTAATGTTAACATGCTAGCATGCTAACGCTAACATGCTAACAGTTAACAAGTGTCACATACCAAGTTTTATGACTTTAAGGTGTATGGCTGGGGAATTAGAGAAAAAATATAACATTTAGCACAAAAAAAAGTTAGCACTTTAATGTTAGCATGCTAACATACCGAGTTATATCACTCTGGGTGAAACGGTAGCTCAAAACGTTAGCACGCTAATAGTAAAATGCTAGCATGGTAACGTTAACATGCTAGCATGCTAATGTTAACATGCTAACAGTTAACAAGTGTCACATACCAAGTTATATGATTTTAAGGTGTATGGCTGGGGAATTAGAGAATTTTTTTTTTATTTAGCAAAAAAAAAGTTAGCACTTTAATGTTAGCATGCTAACATATCGAGTTATATCGTTCTGGGTGAAACGGTAGCAAAAGTAGCTCAAAAAGTTAGCATGCTAACAGTAACATGCTAGCGTGCTAACGTTAAAATGCTAACAGATAGCTTGTTGCACATACCTAAGTTATATGACTGTGAGGTGTATCGCTGCGGAATTAGAGAAAACAGTGTACAATTTGAAAAATGTTAGCACTTTATTGTTAGCATGCTAGGACACTAACAATAAAGGTGGGGAACGCAGGGCCCCCTACCGTGTTTTTGGTGTGCACGCAGTCCTACTGTACCTGAAGCTGGTCTGATGCAGGTGTGGTTTCTGTTGACCTGGATCGGGTCAAAGTCCGGATCCAGTTCCCGCATGAGCTGGTTGAGATTGTCCAGGGAAATGTCGAGGCCCAAGTCGTTGCGGTGACTGCCCGGCTTGCCCGGGCTGGAACACTGGGTGATGGTCTCCTGCTCCGGGTTCAGACATATCGTTTGACCCACCCTCAGAACGTGATTGGGTATCACGTGGGACATGCCGTCAGCGATGGGCTTCATGTTAGAAGAAGAGCGCTTACAATCTTGTGGAACAAGGCAAGACATGGACACAATGGGAAAATGTCAGTTCCACTCTATTAACTAGAAAGATTGTATTCTTTTTTTTAATGCATACACCGATTGACACCTGGAATCGAACTTTTGCTTGCAAGCAGAACGGCCCCAGCCTATGAACGTTACATCGACACCCCCCCCCCCCCCACGCCTTCACCACCGCTTGTTTCCCCTCGGGGTGATGGACGGCTGGCAGCGCTTCATAGCAGCAGTCGACCTCCAGGGCCCCAACTCCCCGCCCCTCTGTTGCGAGTCGTGATTAAATGTAACATGTTTATGTGTGCATGGCATGGAGGTTTTTTCCCACTCCAGACTAGGCCTCCTTAGGAGCACAGTCTAGATTGTATTTTTTTTACTCATCTTCTTCCCCAGCGTTTTACCTTTTTCTTATCTTTTACGGGGCACCCAGTGCCGACCCATCAGCGTTCCTGTTCTGTAACCCTGTACACTGTTTGTTTGTCTAATCGTGAACGGATTTGCGCTGAAAACATAGTTTCGTTGTACTTGTGCAATGACAATAAAGTCCTATCCTATCCTATCCTAATGTAACTACTGGAATGAATTGTTTCATCTGACATCACATGGACAAAAGATAAGACCTTCTGGAGGAAAGTTCTGTGGTCAGATGAAACAAAAATTGGTCTGGGGCACAGTTGGGTGTTCCAACAGGACAATGACCTCAAACACACGTCAAAAGTGGTAAAGGAATGGCTAAATCAGGCTAGAATGAAGGTTTTTAGAATGGCCTTCCCAAAGTCCTGACTTAAACGTGTGGACAATGCTGAAGAAACAAGTCCATGTCAGAAAACCAACAAATTTAGCTGAACTGCACCAATTTTGTCAAGAGGAATAGTCAATAGTAATAAGAGTTGAAGAAATTAATGGAAACTCAAGACAGCCATGACATCAAGTGTATGTAAACTTTTGACCACGACTGTTTATCTATTGTACTGTAAAGTTCAAATTTGAATGACAATAAAAATAAGTCTGACTCTATTATCTAAGTAATCACAAAGACATTGTTAGGTTCGTGGATTTTATGTTTTTGTGTGTCGCCAAATTCAATTGTTGGTGAATAAACCCACGTTGTTGTTGATTGGAAAATAGAAATGCATGGTTGACGGCCACTAAGCATCCCATCAGGCATCATCCAGTACAATAAGAATTGTTGAATAAATGCATTTTTGGTGAATTAAGCAAAGTTTCCTTTAAATTGACTTGACCACATATTCAATAACAAACTATTTAAAAGATTATTTTAACTACCATGACAACTAAAAAAAAAAGTCTGTCCACCCTTACTAAAATTACACTCTATTGCATTTTTAAAATATATTTACATTATTCATTTTGCCACTACACTTGAAGTTCAATTTTTTTTTTTATCGAGACAATTATAATATTAATTCACAGCTTTTTATTCAATCCTATTCAGACAATGGGGGGACTAAAAGTAAAATAATTCATGTATTTTTCTGTATATTCAGTGACATTTTAATGGTGACACAACACAGTTCTGTGACCTAAATAATGATTTATTTATTTTTTCAAAGCTATTTGTTTAATTTCTGAATGCAAATTGTTGTTGTTACATTGTTATGTGCCAAGTGTCAACATGCTAATAATATATGCCCTGCTATGTTTGATGTATTTGCTCATTCAATTTTTGAAAACCCCTCCTGTTACTTTCAGCCCTGTTACTCAAAGGACTCAATCGTTGACTTAGGAACCTTGTCAATAAGTCAATAAAGTTCCCTGAAATGGGCCAACACACCTTTTGAGTAGTTCAATATACTGTATGTATTTTTTTTATTTTTTTATTTAAGTTGGAAAAAAAGACAGAAAAGTAGGTTTATTTTGCAACAAGCAAACAACTCATTTTACATTTAATTCACGTAAATTAAAGTAAATTGCGTGACAATCATGTGGTCAAAAATTATCTTTGCCTTTATTAATGTATATGTTTATAATGTATTTATATTATTCACATGTGAATAATGTTGTATAATAGACTGTATTTTACATTATTCACATGTGAATAATGCTGTATAATAGACTGTATTTATGTTATTCACATGTGAATAATGCTGTATAATAGACTGTATTTATGTTATTCACATGTGAATAATGCTGTATAATAGACTGTATTTACATAATTCGCATGTGAATAATGCTGAATAATAGACTGTATTTACATAATTCACGTGTGAATAATGCTGTATAATAGACTGTATTTATATTGTTCACATGTGAATAATGCTGTATAATAGTGAAGTGAAGTGAAGTGTGAAGTGAATTATATTTATGTAGCGCTTTTCTCTAGTGACTCAAAGCGCTTTACATAGTGAAAGCCAATATCTAAGTTACATTTAAACCAGTGTGGGTGGCACTGGGAGCAGGTGGGTAAAGTGTCTTGCCCAAGGACACAACGGCAGTAACTAAGATGGCGGATGTGGGGATCGAACCTGCAACCCTTAAGTTGCTGGCATGGCCACTCTACCAACCGAGCTATACCGCCCCAATAGTCTGTATTTATATTATTCACATGTGAATAATGCTGTACAACAGACTTAATTTATGTTATTCACATGCGAATAATGCTTTATAATAGATTGTATTTATATTATTCACATGTGAATAATGCTGTATAATAGACTGTATTTATATTATTTGCATGTGAATAATACTGTGTAATAGACTGTATTTATGTTATTCACATGTGAATAATGCTGTATAATAGACTGTATTTACGTTATTCACATGTGAATAATGCTGTATAATAGACTGTATTTACGTTATTCACATGTGAATAATGCTGTATAATAGACTATATTTACATTATTCACATGTGAATAATGCTGTATAATAGACTGTATTTATATTATTTGCATGTGAATAATACTGTATAATGGACTGTATTTACATAATTCACGTGTGAATAATGCTGTATAATAGACTGTATTTATGTTATTCACATGTGAACAATGCTGTATGATAAACTGTATTTATATTATTCACATGTGAATAATGCTGTATAATAGACTGTATTTATGTTATTCACATATGAATAATGCTGTATAATAGACTGTATTTATATTATTCACATGTGAATAATGCTGTATAATAGACTGTATTTACGTTATTCACATGTGAATAATGCTGTATAATGGACTATATTTACATTATTCACATGTGAATAATGCTGTATAATAGACTGTATTTATATTATTCGCATGTGAATAATACTGTATAATGGACTGTATTTATATTATTCACATGTGAATAATGCTGTATAATAGGCTGTATTTATACTATTCACATATGAATAATGCTGTATAATAGACTGTAATTATATTATTTACATGTAAAAATACCCAAGTGTTTATTGTCTATTGTGAGCGAACTGTGGTGCTGAATTTCCCCCAGGGATCAATAAAGTACTTTCTATTCTATTCTATTCTATTAACTTTTTACGTGTATAGCAGTTACAGTAGGAATGTAATTTGAAACATTTTTATTCGTACAGTTATTACATGTTTTATGATGGTGACAGTTTTCAACTGGATCTGATTCCATTTATTGATTGACCTCCAATCCAAACGAAGCAGATGTTAACCACAGTCCTGGATCAGACTGCGTTGGAGTTCAGACTACACTACCTGTACTGTACTGTACTGTACTGTACTGTCCATGCATGCATGTGATACCATGTACAGTATGCCCCTAAGCCGGGGCTCTAGAGCCGCATGCGGCTCTTTAGCGCCGCCCTAGTGGCTCTCTGGAGATTTTTCAAAAATGTATGAAGAATGGAAAAAGATGAGGGGGAAAAAAAATCAATTTTTTTGTTTTAGTATGGTTTCTGTAGGAGGACAAACATGACACAAACCTCCGTAATTGTTATAAATCACAGTTTATATTAAATATGCTTCACTTATTCAAGTATTTGGCGAGCGCCGTTTTGTCCTACTTATTTTGGCGGTCCTTGAACTCACCGTATAGTCTGTTTACATGCATAACTTTCTCCGACTTTCTAGGACGTGTTTTATGCCACTTCTTTTTCTGTCTCATTTTGTCCACCACACTTTTAATGTTGTACATGAGTGCACAAAGGTGAGTTTTGTTGATGTTATTGACTTGTGTGAAGTGCTAATCAGACATATTTGGTCACTGCATGACTGCAAGCTAATCGATGCTAACATGCTATTTAGGCTAGCTATATGTACATATTGCATCATTATGCCTAATTTGTAGCTATATTTGAGCTAATTTAGTTTCCTTTAAGTCTTCTTAATTAAATTTATATCTCATGACACATGTAATATGGCTTTTAATTTTTTGCGGCCCCATACAGATTTGTTTTTGGTTTTTTTGGTCCAATATGGCTCTTTCAACATTTTGGGTCTAAGCAGTGGTTGTTTAGCTATGGACCGCACAGGCAATTACACAAAGAAAAATATTAGTATTTATTTATTTGACTCGGTGCCCTCTACAGGCGGGTTACCACATGAAGTGGTTAAAACCAAATCAAGTCTCAAACATACCGTGGCGAGCGTGAGTCCCGTAGCGAATGGTCAAATGCAAACCTGCTTGAAAGGAAGCGCTCTTCGATTTGCTCATAGCCGAATACAGTCGTGGTCAAAAGTTGACATACACTTGTGAATGACATAATGTCATGGCTGTCTTGAGTTTCCAATCATTTTTACAACTCTTATTTTTATGTGATAGAGTGATTGGAGCACATACTTGTTGGTCACATAAAAAACATTCATGAAGTTTGCTTCTTTTATGAATTTATTATGGGTCTACTGAAAATGTGAGCAAATCTGCTAGGTCAAAAGTATACATACAGCAATGTTAATATTTGGTTTCACTGCAATAAGGCGCTTTTGGTAGCCATCCACAAGCTTCGGGTTGAACTATAGACTACTCCACTTGATAAAATTGGTGCAGTTCAGCTAAATTTGTCGGTTTTCTGACATGGACTTGTTTCTTCAGCATTGTCCACACGTTTAAGTCCGGACTTTGGGAAGGCCATTCTAAAACCTTAATTCCAGCCTGATTTAGCCATTCCTTTACCACTTTTGACATGTGTTTGGGGGTCATTGTCCTGTTGGAACACCCGACTGCGCCCAAGACCCAACCTCCGGGCTGATGACTTTAGGTTGTCCTGAAGAATTTGGAGGTTAATCCTCCTTTTTCATTGTCCCATTGACTCTCTGTAAAGCACCAGTTCCATTGGCAGCAAAACAGGCCCAAAGCATAATACTACCACTACCGTGCTTGACGGTAGGCCTGGTGTTCCTGGGATTAAAGGCTTCACCTTTTCTCCTCCAAACATATTGCTGAGTATTGTGGCCAAACAGCTGAATTTTTGTATATCCTGCAACATATGATCATTTTCTGGCACCATAATGTGCCATCTGGCAGCCCGATAAAAAAGGGAGGGTCTCGACTATATTATTGAATGCCCTACGATGAGGGAAAGTGTGTAATATTCGGAGTCATCAGTCCAGCTCACTGAACGTCTCGCCAGTCCATTGAAGGTAAGGCGTGGTTCTGAATGAGTCACTTGTGAGTGATGATTTATTGCTGGCTGCCATGACTACACTAAGTGTTTTCCTACAATACACAACAAAAAAAATAACAAATCCCTTTTCATATCTAAGTATCATTTTTGTGAAGATTGAACACAAACAGTAAATCCCTTTTTGATAATCATGCGAAGCCAGTTTGGAAAATAACTACTAACTAACTTGTATTTGGAACTTATTATGAAATATGAGGTATAAAAATATAAAGTAATTTAATAAATCTTAAAGTGGTCTTACCTTATTTTCCGGTCGTGGCGACTCCACATGCAATGCTGATATGTTTTTACTTGGACTCTACATGTGTTCATACTTTTATTAGACCTTCCCAACCCTTTTCCCTGTCAGCCTATCAGCAGTAGGAGGTTACCAAGCCCTGCAGGCATAAAGTTATGATGTCATTTGAGCTTGTGTGCATGTTATGCTTGCACTTGTGTCTGACAACCAAAGAGTACACTGCAAAAAGTCAGTGTTCAAAAACAAGAAGAAAAAAATACAAAAATGAGGGGTATTTTACTTGAACTAAGCAACATTATCTGCCAATAGAACAAGACAATTCGGCTTGTCAAGACTTTCCAAAACAAGTAAAATTAGCTAACCTCAATGAACCCAAAAATACTTTAAAATAAGTATATTCTCACTAATAACAAGTGCACTTTTCTTGGTAGAAAAAAAGAGACCTTTTTTCCCAATATGTTGAAACATATTCTTAAATGAAGTAAATGCTAGTGCCATTATCTTGACATAATGATATGCGCTTGGCATCATGGTTGAAATTATTACTTTGAAAAAGTAGTTTTCTACTTGTGAGTGTTGATGACACAGCTTTGCAACAGTTGATATTCTAGTTTCAAGCATGTTTTACTCAATATAGGTCATCAAATCTCAGCAACAAGCTGTAATATCTTACTGAGATCATTTAGGACCAAAACACTTAAAACAAGTAAAACACTCTAACATAAAATCTGCTTAGTGAGAAGAATGATCTTATCAGACAGAAAATAAGCAAATATCACTGGGGATGTCCGATAATGGCTTTTTGCCGATATCCGATATTCCGATATTGTCCAACTCTTTAATTACCGATACCGATATCAACCGATACCGATATATACAGTCGTGGAATTAACACATTATTATGCCTAATTTGGACAACCAGGTATGGTGAAGATAAGGTTGTTGTTTTTTTAAATAAAATAAAATAAGATAAATAAATTAAAAACATTTTCTTGAATACAAAAGAAAGTAAAACAATATAAAAACAGTTACATAGAAACTAGTAATTAATGAAAATGAGTAAAATGAAGTGTTAAAGGTTAGTACTATTAGTGGACCAGCAGCACGCACAATCATGTGTGCTTACGGACTGTATCCCTTGCAGACTGTATTGATATATGTTGATATATAATGTAGGAACCAGAATATTAATAACAGAAATAAACAACCCTTTTGTGTGAATGAGGGGAGGGAGTTTTTTTGGGTTGGTGCACTAATTGTAAGTGTATCTTGTGTTTTTTATGTTGATTTGATAAAAAAATAAAAAATAAAAATAAAAAATAAAAACGATACCGATAATAAAAAAAACGATACCGATAATTTCCGATATTACATTTTAAAGCATTTATCGGCCGATAATATCGGCAGGCCGATATTATCGGACATCTCTAAATATCACCCTTATTTGAGATATTTAATCTTACTTAGATATCAGTTTTTGCAGTGTATACACTGCAAAAAGTCAGTGTTCAAAAACAAGAAGAAAAAAAAATACAAAAATGAGGGGTATTTTATTTGAACTAAGCAGAATTATCTGCCAATAGAACAAGAAAATGTGGCTTGTCAAGACTTTCCAAAACAAGTCAAATCAATGAACCCAAAAATACCTTAAAATAAGTATATTCTCACTAATAACAACTGGACTACTATATGAGTATGTATTTTCTATTGTTTCATTGAAAATAAAACAGCAAAGAACTCCAACTCCAACTCAAATTTGAGAACTCGAACTCAAACTAATAATAAATAATTCACCCCTATATAATATCCTACCCATGTGCAATATTACCCTTCGAGTGCAATACATCCGACACGGATTGTTATTACTCCGGTACTCTTGTCTTGTTCTGTATATTGTACAGTGTTTTGTATATTGTTTTGTATATTGTACAGGATTGCTTATTATTTGTATTGGATACTAGTCTGTTTATTTCAATTCTTATTTTTTATCTTTATCACTTCTTGTGTAATTTATTTTTATCCCATATTGGTTCCCACTACCGCACCTTAAATTGGAGTCCTTAATCTCGTTATATGCAAATATAATCACAATAAAGTCCATTCTATTCTATTCAATTCAAAGTCCATTTGGCTGTCATCTGTTTTGATTATGAGACACAATTGTGTCAAAGTCGTGATTATTTTTTTCATGCTTGAAATAAGAAATGATTACTTTAAAAAAGCAGTTTTATACTTGTGAGTGTTGATGACACAGCTTTGCAACAGTTGATATTCTAGTTTCAAGCATGTTTTACTCAATATAGGTCATCAAATCTCAGCAACAAGCTGTAATATCTTACTGAGATCATTTAGGACCAAAACCCTTAAAACAAGTAAAACACTCTAACATAAAATCTGCTTAGTGAGAAGAATTATCTTATCAGACAGAAATTAAGCAAATATCACCCTTATTTGAGATATTTAATCTTACTTTTGCAGTGTACCATGGCAGGTACTTGTACTACTTACATTGATAGTGTAGTGAATTGCTAAAGCTCAGTTTTGAGTGCATGGATGTACAGTGCATCCGGAAAGTATTACATTTTCCAAATGGTGTTGTGTTAGAGAAATAAAAACAGAATACATTGATTTGCAAATCCTTCTCAACTTATATTCAATTGAATAGACTGCAAAGACAAGATATTTAATGTTCGAACTGAGACACACAGTTTTATTTTTTTTTGCAAATAATCATTAACTTAGAATTCAATGGCAGCAACACATTGCAAAAAAGTTGGCACAGGGGCATTTTTACCACTGTGTTACATGGCCTTTCCTTTTAACAACACTCAGAAGACGTTTGGGAATTGAGGAGACACATTTTTGAAGCTTTTCGGGTGGAATTCTTCCCCATTCTTGCTTGATGTACAGCTTAAGTTGTTCAACAGTCCGGAGGTCTCCGTTGTGGTATTTTAGGCTTCATAATGCGCCACACATTTTCAATGGGAGACAGGTCTGGACTACAGGCAGGCCAGTCTAGTACCCGCACTCTTTTACTATGAAGCCACGCTGTTGTAACACGTGGCTTGGCATTAGTTGCTGAAATAAGCAGGGGCGTCCATGATAACGTTGCTTGGATGGCAACATATGTTGCTCCAAAACCTGTATGTACCTTTCAGCATTAATGGCGCCTTCACAGATGTGTAAGTTACCCATGTCTTGGGCACTAATACACCCCCATACCATCACAGATGCTGGCTTTTCTGCTTTGCGCCTATAACAATTCAGATGGTTCTTTTCCGCTTTGAAATGTGGACTCGTCAGACCACAGAACACTTTTCCACTTTGCATCAGGACATCTTAGATGACCTCGGGCCCAGCGCAGGGGGCGGCGTTTCTGGGTGTTGTTGATAAACTGCTTTCGCTTTGCATAGTAGAGTTTTAACTTGCACTTACAGATGTAGCGACAAACTGTAGTACAGTGAATGTATATGTACATGCATGTGTATATGTATGTTTGTATGGTGAATGTATATGTACAGTATGTGTATATGTATGTTTGTACAGTGAATGTATATGTACATGTATGTGTATATGTATGTTTGTATGGTGAATGTATATGTACATGTATGTGTATATGTATGTTTGTACAGTGAATGTATATGTACATGTATGTGTATATGTATGTTTGTATGGTGAATGTATATGTACAGTATGTGTATATGTATGTTTGTACAGTGAATGTATATGTACATGTATGTGTATATGTATGTTTGTACACTGAATGTGCATGTGGATGTATGTATGTATGTATGTACCTATGTAAGAGGGTATATACATATGTGTGCACAAATGTATGTATGAGGGAAGGTACGTATGTATGTATATATGTACTGTATGAATAAATGTGTGTGTGTGTGCATATGTTTGTATGTATGTGTGTGCAATATAGGCATCATGTTTGGAGGAAATCAGGCACCGCTCATCACCAGGCCAATACCATCCCTACAGTGAAACATGGTGGTGGCAGGATCATGGTGTGGTGATGTTTTTCAGAGGAAAGAACTGGGAGACAAAGCAGGATCGAGGGAAAGATGAATGCAGCAATGTACAGAGACATCCTGGATGAAAGCCAACGCTTCCCATTCAACCTGATGGAGCTGGAGAGGTGCTGCAAAGAGAAAAAGGTGTGCCAAGCTTGCGGCATCGTATTCAAAAAGACTTGAGGTATGTAATTGCTGCCAAAGGTGCATCAACAAAGTATTGAGCAATGGCTGTGAATACTTATGTACATTAGATAATTTTTTTTTTTTTTTAAAATTTTTAAACATTTGCACATTTAAAAAAGAAAAAAAAATCACATTGTCATTATGGGGTA